>NC_044274.1:71510949-71603449 GCF_003957555.1 Calypte anna | reverse complement strand
GACATGCCACTGAGTCTGGCCTTACTGCAATATCTCACATGGAAGTGTGACAGCCAGAGCAAAATATGATCTTCACATTGTGTCTTTTGGTGCCTCTGTGAAATTCTGAGTTTTGGGAAGTTCATTCATATGTAACCTAAAAGTAGCTCTTTAATAAACAGTATGACTCAGGTAAGTTCTGAGGACAGTAAGAGTGTTTTGATGCACTAACTTAATTATAAATCTTAAAGTTATAACCCATAGCCAAGCCCAGGACCAGGTTTCGGTGTCTGAAATCATCCAGCTGCCCTGGCCATTCAAAGAAATAATGTATTTAGTGTCTGGGTCAGCAAACACCTTGAAGGAAAGCAGGCATAGAGTTAAATTGCAACCTAATTTGAAGTTATATTATAGCTAAATTACAATTCTGCTTTGCAGCCTGCCACATCCAACTTTTTATTTTTCTGCATTCTGAAGATTCAGTGGCACAAAGAGATTGCAGCTGGTTTAACTTTTCAGCAACACTGCCTTTTGCACTTATTAAAGGAGGGCAAATTAATTGTTGATTGATTTCAGTGCAGTTAGAATAAATTTGAATCTGGGCCAAAAAATTAAATATAATTGGATTGAAGATTTAATATAATATCTGAGTTGAATTTTATCTCAAATTAAATCAGGACTGTGGGTAAAGAAATGACCATAGGAAATGGTAGGGCCTACTTCCTGTAGCTGCTCCTTTGCTCCCATCAGTGGTCTTTTAGAATATAAATTGAACACAAATTAGAAATAGTAATAATTTACTATTCCACATTAATAATAAATGAAAAGAATGATTTACTATACGTATATTTCTGCTTAAATAGGACTTTACTTCTGGCCAGCCTGTCTTAACTTCACTTTAATTAAAAAAAAATGTTATATTGGTATATGAAACATCACTGTAGTTCATCTCTCGCAATAGATGTAAAACAGCAAGAATATTTTTTTCAGAATGAGTAAACATCACAGATTTCAGAAGATCTTTTAAAAAATCCTAAATACTGAAATCAGAACAATTTCAGATTGTACGTCATGAGACAGTTCCACAAAACATGGAAATACTCTGTATTCTGAATGAAGGTGTGGACTGATGTTATCACATATTCTTTTTACGGTACTCCTTAATATCTGCTGAAACTATGATTTTACAGAATAATCAAACGTGAAACTAAACAAAGTACATTTCTACATATTGCATTGCCAACACCTTTCATTACATTTTTAAGCTCTAATGTTGTTTGCTAAATAAAAAGTTAGTTTTAACAATCAAATATTATGCTATAATAATCTTATATAAAAATTAGCATAAGAAGTCTGCTCATAGAGGAGCATCACTGCTTGGAAACCAGTGCCTGACCATTGAGGAACAACGGGGATAAACATTGTTCAAGAAGTTGTGATAGATTTCAAGCCATCACCTTTAAGGTAAAATTCTGTAACAGGACATAAAATAAAAATATCTAAATCAAAAGCACCCTGCAGATGAGTTCTGATTTGAACATGTAAGACCAGTTGCTATGAAGTAAAATTTCCTGATAGAAACTGGCAAAAACTTTCAAGAAGACCCTTTTGGGAGAAGACACTGGATGTTGTAGGGAAAGCACCCATGTTTTTTTCCTTGTCTCTAAATATTCATTTTTCCTCAAGCAGCACTACCACAGTTTGGATGTAGTGGCTCACTACCAATGCCCAGTTAGCTATTTTTTACAACTTCTGGATTTTCCTGTACCAGAACTTATTTGTTCTGGTACAGTCAGAATAAAGCTGGAAGAAGACAAAGGGCAAGTAAAGAGTTTATGAATGTGAATATAGTAAGATATGCAGACCCCAGAATTAGGTCCTGGAATGTGTTTCCATGTTCATTAAAGACAGTGAATAGAATTGTCTATATTTTTAGAAGGATATATGACCTTGAGAGAACATTGAGATATGACAAGTATAAAAAATAATATATCAAATGTATTTTTGCACACAGTTTACAAATACTGCTAAAATGTGTTCAGATTTGTGTTTCAATATTATTAGCATTTTCTACATATAACCAACAAGTCAATTTGTCCATTTACTTGTTATACAGTCTCTCTCCAGCTGGTAGGTCTCATTTCACTTCCTGGCAGAGATAATTTAATTTACCCAACATACAAGAATTCTGGCTTCAAATCTGTAAACACACTGGTTATATTTCCTTTTATATGACTCATTAGATTAATCACAATTGGACACAATATGGGAAATCTGTCTGTCCTCCATTTTGTGCTACAAATTAGGGGAGTAATTTCTTGACTTTTTTAAACATTTCAGCTGGGGCATTCAGTAGTTAATATATATTTGTGAAACAGTTGCATTTAGTTCCTTCATCTTCTTAACCAAAAATCTCAGCACTCTGGTCATCTGCTAAGAAGAAATTCAATGGAACTGGATTCTCACTTAAAGTGCTGTTCCTTGCCTGTTTGGTTATTGTAATTGAATGGAAAAATCAATGAACCACCAGTGTGTGAAAGATTTCACTGTAAGCCATTTCAGCGCTGCTTTAAAAAATAGATAAAAATGATGGTTTCAAAAATTGTGCTTGAACCAGCAGGTTCAAGGGATCCAAGGGATCAGATCCTGATGACAAACATGATAGTGCAGGTTTCTGTCTTCTCTGAAGCAAAACCTGATTCATGAGCACATCTCAGGTTAAAGCAGTAAAGAGTGATGTGAGAAGTTTCAGGTGACAGAGCAGCTCCCATGGTAGTGAAATTTTATGGTACTTTTACCAGCAGCTATTCCAGTGTAGTCCAGAGATCTGCCTGGAGGGTTGTTGCTTTGGCAGCTCTGAACATGATGCCTTTAGAGACAAAATCAGAGAACAAACTCTGTGGCCATTACTGGTTTGCCCAACATTTTGTTTTTTGCTTTAGTGATATAAATTTACCAAGAAGATAAAATCCTGGCACGTTTGCGATATGAAGTAGCTCAAAGTATCTCAGAGTATTTCATACAGCCATAGAATCACAGAATGCCTTGGGTTAGAAGGGACCTTAAAAGTCATCCTACCTCCAACCAAGAGGGTTCTCCATACACCATCCAACATGGCCTTCATTTCCAAGGATGGGGCATACACAGCTTCTCTGAGCAGTCAGTACCTGTTCATCCCCATCTTCATAGTAAAAGAATTTCTCTCCACTATGCACTATGCACTAAATCTCCTTTTTCCAGTTGAAAACACACTCCTTTCTTTCCATTCCTCCAGACCCTTGTTCAAAGTCCCTCCCCAGTCTTCCTGGAGCCCCTTCAGGCACTGGAAGGTGCACTAAGGTCTCCCCATTGCAACCTTCTCTTCTCCAGGCTGAACACCCCCAACTCTCTCAGCCTGGCTCCAGAGCAGAGCTGCTCCAGCCCTCCCAGCAGCTCCAGGGCCTCCTCTGGACTGGCTCCAAAAGTTCCAAGTCCTTCCTGTCTTGGAGACCCAGCACTGGACACATCCTTCATGGGGGTCTCACAGGAGTGGAGCAGAGAGATAGAACCCATGTCCTTGACCTGCTTGTCTTGCCGCTTTTGATTTATTTATTTGATTTGATTTGATTTGATTTAATTTTTTATTTAATTAAAATATCTGGCACCAGTTGAACTGTTTTCTAGCTTCTTATACCTAATTTTCCTGAGCTCTCAGTTACAGTGTCCCTACAATGTTCAAACATTGCAGAGTTTCACTTAGTGCTTGTAAATTTGTAGAAAACTTTTTGCTGACAGATCTCACAAGATCCTTTCCTAACATTTACTAGAAATTCAAACAGAGAAAGTTGAAAAGTATTGACTTGTACAGAAAATTTTCCATCTGAATGTGTAAGGTATGCATATTTCACACTTTGGTGCTTGGACTTGCCAAGATGGTGAACATTCTACAGATGACTAAAAGAGGCAGAAAGTGTTACAACTGCACCCCTTAAGGATAAGATCACCCATGGACACATTGTACATTTCAAATGGAAAGATAATGTCAGATTAGTAAATATAATGCACTTTCTATATGTTTATCCAATATGTTTCTGCTTACTGAAAGCTACAGGGGAAAATATTTTTAATGCTTTTTGCAAGAATGAAGCCATGAAGGTAATTAAATGGGAAACAAATAATCCTGCTGTGGTATTGTCAGCTTGAATCAGACATACAGGGCTAGCTTCTTTACTTGAGAGTTAGGAGAAAATACCTAAGAAATATTCAAATGATGTTTGGTATATTTAGTTTCGGATTTTGGTTTACTTTTGTTTGGTTTGTTGTCCTGTTTTTCTATTTATTTTGGTTGGGGTTTTTATATTTGTTTGCTTGTTTGGTTCTTTGGTTCATTTTTTTGGTTTTTGTTTCTTGTTTGTTTGGCTTTCTATGTCATCTCAGTCAGACCAGCGATTTTTTAATACATCTTGTCCTCTTTTATTTGTTTTTTAATCGACTCTTCAAAACAAAACAAAACAAAACAAGTCATCTTAAATTTCAGGTGTAGTGAACCAGAAGTCAAGTTTTCTTTCTTCTGTTTTGTTTGTTGTTTTGTTTTTTTTTTAATTTGTGGTAATCTTAATTCAAAAGTTTTGGGTCAAAACCTATTATCATTATGCATAATTCAGATTATATTCAAAACAATATCATATGATTTATTTGACTAATCCAATTTTAATTTATATTATCTAGTGTTGAATAATAGATGAATTGCTTTATACATATTCAGAAGACCACACTGGATTTAAAGTCACTGGACAATTATCCATGAACTTGACTCTGGATATTTTGAAGACAAAAAGAAAATAACTGTTTTGTTCTACCATATTAGCTGCAAGTTATGTTCCCATATTTAGTTTAGAATTATTATTTTTGTAAGAAGTTTTGGTAAGAAACAATATTTCTAAATATTTAGTCTCAGGCATGTAATATAGCTCAGCTAATAGAATTCATTAATCAGATTCAGACAGCTTTAAAAATCTCCAAAGAACATAAAAAAACATTCAAAAATAAATTTTACCTACTGTTTTTGACAGGTTGATTTAAATTTGTGTGGCTGTTTGTTTTGGGATTTTTTTTTTTCTCCTTTAGCATTAGTTTTCATTTGACTTGTATAGTTGACTGAAGGTGTTGCTGCTTAGTAGTTCATTAGATATTTAGGTTTATGACCATCCCAGACCAGACAGACACCTGTGTCTATCTTGTCCATATGGCAGTAGGCCCTGCATGAGATTTAGCATCTTTTTCAGGGGAAAGAATAGATACTTAAACTGATGTAAACTTTGTATTTCCTCTGAGACACTGATGATTTATAGGTATCAGTGACTATGCTGTCAAGTCTCTCACAGGATAAAGTAAGTGAATTATTTAGGTGGTGATATTTTAAAGATTATATGAGCTACATCACAAAAACTCTACTTCATTATTACTACTTATCATTCCCTCCTCAATAGAGCCATGAGGAGCATCAGCTTTTGCAGCCTATGCATGGTTTTACAAGCTCTTGTCCAGCTGACAGCCTATCACTACATCCCTGTGTTTTCAAACCCTGCTTCCCAGGAAGGAGAGCTCCATCCTTCCTTTATACACAGCCATCAATACTGTGGATTCCATGTTTGGCTGCATTAAGATACATTATTTATTTATACCTAAAATACCAATGAATACAGATGGATATTTGTCACTGCAATTATCACTGTTTACCACTTTCCTAGACTTTCTGTCATCAGCAAACTCTGTCACTATAATACCCTCTTTTATGATATGATTAAACTTTGTCCTTATTGTCCCCCACTATATATTCCATTGCTTTGCCTTAGGAATATTATTGGCTCAACAGGTTTAAGGATGTTTAAATCAAAATAGTTTTCCCCCCAGTGAACTTTAGAAATATTAAAAATTACCATCTATAACTTGTGTCCTTTTGCTCATTTCCTCTACGGCCATGCCCCACTTCCCTTTGTTACAATTCAGTCCTCTCTAAGTACTTCACAACTGGTGGTTGGTTTGCATTTCACAAATTCTTCAATTTATTCAAAAGCAGTGCCTTGGAAGAATCTTCCAAAGTGCCCAAAGTCTTGCTTGCTTTTGCTATTTGGGTGAAGTTAATTTCCTAAAAGATTACAGGGGTACATCTTTTGTTCAAATGTCTCTTGAGTTCTGGAGACCATCTATAAGTGATTTATTAAATGAAGCAGTGTTAATTGTAAGTGTTGACATGAGATTTTTTAAAACATTGTGTAAACTATGAAGTTGTCTGCAGTTAAATATAAGTAAGAAAGAATTATTTTACACTGCCTTGTTTAAATTTCCTGAAAGAAAATAATATTGTGTTTGGAAGGCAAGGTAATTTTCCAAAGGAAAGAATAAATCTGCCAATGACTTTATTTTTTTATTGGTTTTTTTGTTTATTTTATTTTGGTTGCTTTTGGTAGTTTTAGTTTTTTTGTTTTGGTTTGGCTTATTTATTTTGTTTTTGGGGTTATTCTGTTTGTTTTTTTTTTTTTTTTTGTCCATTGTCTCTTTTTGTTTTGGTTTGCTTTTTTTTTTTTTTCTTCTGTCTTCTTTCAGCTCAACATCCTGATCTGCTAAGCACAATGAATTTGCCATGATGCACAGTAATCATTCTCCTTTGTAAACCAACCTGTTCATGTTATGGTGAAAAATAGAATATTAGATGTGTGCATGACTCTAATTTTCTAACAGATCTTGAAGTGTCTGAGATGTTAAATATAAGTTCTGAGGAGTTACTGGAAAGGAAATGTGTCAGGCTCCTAGTACAGAAACAGGTATCTTCTCGCTCTCTGCTATATTTTTTTACCACCTATGACTTCTCAATTTTCCATGTATTTTTCCACACAGAAATTTTACACAAAACTCACAGCTCATGTTCTTGGTAACTGAAACCTCCACAATATTAATTAGTTATTTTTGCAATATGTCTGTGAAGTTCTGATGTGGGCTGCATCAAAACAAGGGCATGTGGAAGCCTACAAGACAAGAAGAATTTGAAGCCAGCCTCACACTTATCAACCCTGTTCCTTGAGTCTTCTAGAAACATTCAGTGTAGGACCTCCAGAAGGAAGCCTGTGGTCATCTGATGCAGATTTCTGGCTCTTCTGTTTCTTAGCATCCCTCTCCACAAACATACCACAAGTAAAATCTTGAGAAAACACAAAAAATTTGCAAACTACTTTGAAAATATACTATTTATTTTTCAGGTAAAAGGACCTCAACATAGACAGCTTTGATGAGAACTCCACAACATGGTAACAGTTGGGACAGTCTGTCCAAAAAGCAAAGTTGGAAGAGTTGGCACTAAATTGCAGTATAGATAAGTTACTGAATTCTGTTTGCTAATGAGACCAGAGGGAACACTAAGAGCCAGGATTTCTGGCCCATACATTTACAAATTGCCTTTTCTTCAGTAATGATATTTAAAAAATACAGTAAATGTAGCTTTAGCAAATGAATGAAAATAGAAGAATTAAGTCAGAACTGCAAAAACCTGACAATTTTCCTTTCATTCCTGCAAACTAAATGAAGGCCGTATTTTATTATTTTTGAATTACCTTACATTTTCCTCAAGAAAGCTTTTATTTTTTTGCTATTATCTGTGAAATCTAAGGAATTTTTTTTCTTCAAACTTATGAAGAAATTTTGTGGAACTGTGACAGGGGAAGTATACCCCTTCAGTCCCATTTGAAAGAAGACAGATTCATCTTATACACCAAACCATACAAATATTTTGTATGAAAGTAGTGCATACAGTGGACTGAGCCTAGGAAAGGCATTGTGTATTTTCTTTTTTGAAGTTCTTGCTCCTTTTTGCTTACATTTCAATATGACTGATGTTTTATAATGAACTAAATTTCAATTGATGCAGAAGACACATGTGCAAAGGTTTCAAGGCAGTCATAAAAGAGTGAAAGCCAAAAACTCTGATAAAATAAAGAAAGCAATTACATTCCTCAGTGCTTCCTATTTAAAGTTTCTACTTTTCCTCAATCAGTGTCTTATTTCTATGAACATCCTGCTCTACAAAGCAGTTTCTCACAAAGGCACGCAGAGGTTCGGAATTTTTTCCCTTACCTTCAGATGCAGAGGAAGAGTGTCCCATCAGTGCTCATCTATGATTGCATCAAATATATATTTTTTCCTTTAGTAGATGCACATATACTAAATAGCATCATAATCAATATATATCTAATCTATTTTATAGTGTGCTTATATATCACATGTATATATACATACACCTCATACGTATGAGGAAAAGGAGAGATATTCTTATGCATTGTGCTTTAGAAAGTTAATAGATTAAGAAAGTAGATAGGGTACATACTGTAAAAGCAGGTCACAGATACAAAATCATGTAACTGAAATTCTACCATTAAAAACCTTCCAATACTCCCTAAACAAGTCAATTCATCTGATAAAACAAGGTTATATTAATCAGTGGTATATTCCATATTTAAACTGTAGAGTCTCATTTGAGAAAATAGTGTCGTGGCAGCAGTAAGGACAGAGAAGCAACAACTTTGTATTCCTGTCTAGTCCCCATTTCTCTTCAGGCCTTCTGCTGAGGGACATTACACTGCACGCAGAAAATGAACATTATCACCATCTGTTGGCTGTTTGGTGATGTATACAGAATGAGGCAACAACTCAGCTCCTGAAGCAGGTGCCTGTATTTAGAGAAAATAACAACTCCATAGTGCCTCATGTTAACAGCAGTGAGGCCAAGGACTGGACTACTTTGATGAATTAAATCTTGCTCCTATCTAAAAAGGAAGAACAGGATAAGCAGGCTACAGGATGCCTAAAACCCTAGGCTGGGAGGATGGGGCAGTGGGAAAAGAGAAAGGAGACACATTTGCTCAGAACAAGGAAGGTTTGGAGCTTTCAGCCTCTATTTGTAGCTGCCAAGACCACAACAAAAGCACTCTGGTTTTACCAGGTAGCTTGCAAATATTTTAACTAAGAATCCGAATCAATACTCATTCAGCACAGAAGGTCCGGTTCCAACTTGCAGATGCTACAGATGTATTGTACACCCTTTTTTGCCTTCTTTCTTGTTCAAATACTGTTACAATTCATTAGTACAATGCAGTAAATACTAAAACTATTAGAGCTACACAACTTTAGCAGGGTGGGAATATCCAATAGGCAGTTACACAAAGACTAATATTTAGTGTGACTTAAATGTCAGAGACTGAAGAGGATTAAATGCAGTATCCTTACACTTTAGATGTACAGACCTTGTAAAGCACTAGTAGAATCAGCCTGTAGTGAGATTGTTTGTGGTAGGAAATATTTCTAACTGTGAGTAAGTGAAGAAACGACTAGTTCTATAGCTCTAATTTGAGTAATTTTGATAAATAAAACCAGACTAAAACCTTCAACATCAAAAAGCATCTGGAATTCTACCAGGAATAGAGAAGGAAAAGCACTGAAGGAGAGGCAGAAGGATGCAAAAGGCAACTTACACTGAACATTAGGAAAAACTAGCTAATGGAGGTTTTTGCAATTTTTTTTTTCAATGATAGTTCAGTAGGAAACTCAACTAATATTGGTTCTGTAAAGAGAGGCCTATTAAGACACTTTATCAGAGAAATATATAAAGAGATGAAAACAATGGCTTTTTTAGTTTTGATGTATCTGCTGCTACCGTTGACTCTCTGAAGGAAGTGTTTTTAGAGTTTCACTGCTTCCTAGTGAACTATTCAATTTTTGAAAACAATGTTTTTCAAACAGAGCATGTTAGTTAATGTTGTTGATCAGTCTCAGGAATGACTTCCATAGTGACTTAAAATTACACAATAAAATTATAGATCTGAGAGATGGTGAAGATTGCTGGAGGTATTTTACATGTTTTTTGCTCATTTTTATAAATTATCACCAACTTATTCAGCAGGAAAAGTAATCAGCATAATCACATACTGAGAAAATACCTGATTCCCTCTTCTGCAGATTGCTCCCACATTTAAAATCTAATGTATGACCTCTCAAGCACACTTCATTATCTAGTTTATAGGAACAATAGAGATAAGAAAAATCTGTACCTGCTTGCCTAATAGGAATGTAAACACTTACACTTGGGCTTCAAGTATACATTAAGATATTCAATAAAAATACAAAATAGCTAGAAAACTAAACACATTGATATCCCCCTAAAATACAGTTTATGAATTTCCTGAAGTGCATAAAGTTAACATCATGAAATTAAAACTTGTAAATACTGGTCTACTAGAAGAGGACCTCTGAAATATGTCATTTTCCCCAACTATTTGTGTTTGCTCTCAAATACGTAAAATTCACTTAGAAGGCCACGTTGCACCATTCCCAATTGTTACACTCATCACATTTCTCCCTCCCTAATCCTGTTCTTTGAATTAAAGGAAGAAAAAAAAAAAAAAAAAGAAAAAAGAAAAAAAAAAAAGAAAAAAAAAAAGAAAAAAAAAGAAAAAAAAAAAAAAAAAAAAAAAAAAAAAAAAAAAAAGAAAAAATCTGCTGAACACTAATTATTTAACCTTACCTCCTACCTACTTTCTTTATTCTGAGGTTTCTTAAGGGCTATAATGAGCTGTCCCCACACAAACAGGCCAAATTAGTGGATAATTACTGCTGGGTCTGTGAATGTTCTCACTCCTCCTTTCTTACAGTTTCACAACATTACCAGAATGGTCTGTCACCTCCCTACCAATTAGGCACAATTACTACTTTATAACATTAGTGGTGGCAGGCTTATTATGTTGGAGGATATGTAAAAGTAAGGGAGGGATGGGGTGAGTGGGCAGTGAATCAGGCCAGAGGAGGTCATTACTACTTTGATAACTTGTATAGTCTTTGGTTTTTTGGTTGTTTTTTCTTTTTGGTTGTTTTGTTGTTTGTTTTTTTTTCCTAAATGAAGAGGTGCTGCTTGTTTGTTGTTTTTTTTTTTCCTAAAGTAAAATACATCATAACTTTTTATGCCTGCAAGGTTTCTGGCTGGTGGCAGTCATACTTGCCCAAATTTGCTTCTTCTTTTCCTGAAAAGATGTCTTTTGGCTGACAGAGAAAGATCTCTTTGGCTGTTATCAGGCTGAGGTAGATATATTAGCTATGTCAGGTCAAAAGGAGTTACAATGACCTCAGCATGCACAAAAACACTCCCTTCAGTACGTATTTAAACAAGGGAGTTCAGGTCAAGATAAATTTATATTAAATGCTCAGAGGAGGATAACTGGAGAACTTCTAATCTTTGATAAACAGTGCTATGTATGTAGTTACTTTCTGTTCTCCTTGGAAAAAAAAAAAACCAACAAAAAAACCCAACCAACAAAAAACCCCCCTCAAACGATCATCCCATCTCAGCCAAAAAAACCCACAACAACTCAATCCAACACAATAAAAAAAAAAATAGCCAGCTTTCCCTGGGATTTTATTCTCTACATTTTACTTTTAAAATGTCAGATAAATGGAGATCTTTATTACTTACTTTACAAGATACATTTCTGAGAGCAAAATGGCAGAAATTAAAGAGCGTGGCACTACAGTTTATTTAGTGGCCTTGAATATATATTCTTCAATTATTTACTTTATAAAATCTTCCATCAACCCACTTCTCCTCTCAGAGTTCCTAAACTCTTCTTCTGATGCTTCCAGTGGTAATTACAGGATGTTTACTCTCAAATAACGAGAGAGAAATTACAATGTTTTGGATGCTAAGCACTGGAGAGGCTTATTTAAATTAAAACCACTGTGGAAACAGCTGAAAAGCTCTGTAACATCATTGAAACTGAGAAAGTCTTTCCAGGTGCAGGTGCAATAATCATAAAGAAAATTGTCACCATTCAGTAATGAATACAACCTGACAAACCTGCAGTTGTATTTCTGGTTTACAGAAACTTACTCATTTTCTTCATGAAACACTTTTTTTTTTTTTTTTTTTTTTTTAATTTTAAATTACAAAGAGTGCTTACTCATTATGAGTTCCATTGTCTTACCCATCTAATTAATTGGAAGTGTACTATTGTGTAGTGGAGAGGGTAGACTCAAAAGATGTCAAGACACCATCCAGCAGCACTGAGATTGCAACAAGCAATGAGTAGCCTTGTTTCACTGTGCAAACTGACAGGGAAAAGTTCTTCTCCTTCTCCTTTGAAACTTGTTAATTTCTATTTTTTATTATGGGTACACTTTGGATACAAATCTCACTTAAGGGAGCTGCTGCCTCTAATTGCGTATGGATTACACTCTGCCTGCAATGACTCTTGAGAAACTGGATTTTTCAATAGAAGAGGAAAGGAAAAATATTTAAGAGGGGGAGAGCTGGGCAGTGAAAAAAGAGAGTTGGAGGCTATGGTGTCCTTTTGAAACACACTGAGAGGATTCTTCATCCATGTCCACAAATTGTCAGAGTATTCCACATCTTTCTCCTGAAGTAGAAAAATGTTTATGTCTCATTTGTTTACCTGCCTTCATTTTAAGTAGTAATGAAGTGAAAGTGCAAAGTTTTTTTTACATTTCTGGACTACACTAATTCATTGTTTTGAATACTCATTTACCTTCTCCCAGTGGGATATGTTAAAGGTTGAACCATAGCAATGTTTAATTCTTGGGAAAGTGTTACAAATTTCCTTCAAGTGGATAAGTGGAAAGCCCTATGAACTTATCAGATATTTCTTCTTCCTCTTTCTCTTACCTATCACTGATGGATGCATGTTACTTTATGGACTGCAAACAAGTGCAAATGAAGTCAATGGCAAACTCATTTCAACAGCTCCCAGATCTCACTCATTGATTTTTTCAAAAAAATATTTTCTTTTAAAAGGACTGTGCAACAACCAGTCATCTAAACACACAGCAAGTCATGAGCTTAAGAAAGAAGGGAAAAAATAAAGGAAGCAAAGTTATAAAACATGCAAGTTGTATATTATGTATGATTCACAAAAAAATATTGAGGTTTTTGTGGGGATTTATAAAACTTGCTACAAAGTTTGAACATTTCCACTCTTCTCAAGTCAACTTCTCATTTTAAAGTATGGATAATAGCTGAAGGATATGGCTGACTGACAGCCTTAGGGACTCTAAAATTCAGATTTTTTGGTAGGGGGAAGAAGCACCTGGCATGATGATTAGACAAAATTTCTTTAGCCTACTTTTATCTTCCTCAGCTTCAACTGTGAAAGCAATAAGTTGTAGCAGCTAGCATGCTATTTGTTGGAAATAAGAAATTGGAAGTGAAAAAGAGTAAAGGAAAGATTTCAACAGGATCTTCAGAATTTGCAAGAATTTTGTACCAATATATCTACCTAACCTGAAAAATCACCATTAAAAGAGACATTTTATGTTATACATTTGGGCCTAATTCTACAATTTATCAGAAGGCATCAGTGTATAATTAAAATGAGTTGGAATACAATATTATAAAAGAAAATACACAAAAAAGGTAGCACACTTAGCTTATTTTCCAGTGTACTCACATATAGTGTCTACTTTCCTGTTAGTAGGAACATGTTATTTTCACAAACTAGCTTGGAAACAGAGTGGTTCCAGATAGTTAAGTGGAAATGAGGAGAATCATACTACCAGTCTAAGTTCTGTAACTAATTTCTGGGAGGGTGAGTGCCAGGTAGAGGAAAGCACTCCAGCTATAAAAAAAAAAAAAAAAAAAAATCTGATTAAAACCTTGCCTTCCGTGTCCTTTCTGTTTCTCTGCTGGTCTGGGCAGCAAGACAAAGACCTTAATTCCATTGTTTCTTTTACAGTATTGTGATCATACTAAAAAAAATTTTGAGTGACATTCAGCATTGACTTTTCTTAAAATTGGACAGAAAAGCCAGCTTCACTCTGGAAACACCTGGAAAAGCACAATTTTTGCTGTATGCTTTTGATGGAAAGCTTGCACTGAAATCCTAACAGACTAATGTGTTTGGTCCCACCCTTTTTGGTGGTCTCATGTTTGTGATCGGGTATTTTTTTTTGATTTTTTAATATGTTTTAACATCTTGTAAAGTTCAGAAAATAAATAGGAAAAACTGATGAACCTCTTGTGTGCGGAGTCAGAACTGCCTCTGTTTATGCACTTCAACTGAAAGAAAGTAGTAGGGGGGGATGAACCACTGCATAACAATACCTAAAAATGTTTGTATTTGTCTGTGAGATATATTTAAAACATTTAATACTGGAAATTCTCTAAGAAAAACTCACGTGAGATTTTAACAATACTTTGGCTTCAACTAAATCAGAGTATGACTCATGGTAATGTTTGTGTGGTAATTCAATTTCTGATCCTCAATTATAAAAAAAAAGTTTTGAGAGTTGGTCGTAAGAAGAACATTTGTTTCTTTTCAACTTTTAGCATATGCTAAGCTCTGTTATTTTTACAGTGAAAATAACTTATTTTTATAACTAATCAATTACTTATCGATTCGATAACTTATCAGTTCCATTGAAGTCCTCTGTTTTTTTTTCCAGAAGCATCCAAAATTTCAGACTCAGTGTACAAATTTTGTAAGACTTGGTACGTTGTTTTATGCTGTTGTTTAAGTGCCATCAGGGGATAATTAACTTTTGAGGCTTGTAATAAACAATTGTATCTCATAAATAAAACTAATCACTGTTTTGGTACAGACACAGGAAAACTGGCATCTTCAGAAAAACTGCTGTTAGAATTAACGTAGCTGTTGGCAGACACAGACATTTTTTTTCTTTTCTTTTTTTTTTTTTTTTATTCTGAACAAATAGAAATTTAACCAGCCAATTAAGATACAATTTTTTTCTAAGTGCATACAACATCCCTATATACATATGAGCACCCTATTATTGCTATCTATGAAGTCTGTCCTACTTGAGTAGATCAACTTGGAATTATAACCCAGATATTCCTACAATAGTTGAGAACATCTAGTCATAGGTTTGAATCAAATGAGCACAGATATTGACTAGAAAGACCATGAAAATCTGGAGCTCTTGTAAGGGAGTTTTGTGCAAACTTTTTGTTAATAATCTAATAGATGCAGAATAGTTATCTCAGCAGAGAATCTAGGTGGAAATAAACTCTTTAAACCTTTAAAACTTTTAACCCTGTCTTTCTTGGCAATGGCTGGAGAAGACTAAGACAATCCCATGGCTCACCCAAGCTAGCAGAACATCAGGACTTTACAAGTTGTTTATACACAAATGTATTTTATAGTACTGAAGACAAAGCCAAAAAGCTTGTGTTTAAGCTATGTAGCCTGAATGTTGTGTTTATTTCAGTAAAAGTAAACCCAGTACTTTTCCATATTATAACTTAAGTGGCCGCAGATTTTTCCTTATCTTGCCAAGTTCAATAGAAATCCTCTTGCTAAACAGGAAAAGTGGTACTGTACTTTAAAAAAAGCAAATAAAAGAAACCCAAACCCAACCAACCAACCAAAAAAACTACCAGAAAAAGTGTAGCTGTACATTGTTCGGTAAAGATAAGATATATTCTGTTGCTTCTACTTGCACTCCCTCTTCATATATAAACAAAACCTGGTTTTCTTGTTATGTCCCCATCTTGTTTTATAAACAATGATTTAATTCCAGAATTTCTGATCCTGAAAAGAAAATTAAAGTGGCCATTCCTTAACACAAAGTTCATATCTGCCTTCAATGCAACATAAAAATATGCTACTGATTTCACATTACAGTGGTCCCAAGGAAGCTTTACAGGGCTAATTGAGAAATTCACATATAAATGTAATTTGCTTTATTGTCAAATAAATGTTAATTTAATATTTTTACACACATTGCTTCTGTTTTTAATTTGGAAAATGACAAAGAAGTAGAAAATGTACTGCAGGGAACAATTTAGAATTGCTGGAATGATGAAGTAGGTGACCTACAAAAGTTTCTTCTTTCTAAACTTCCAGCACCATATCCCTTTGGTACAGACAATAAGAACTAGTGACAAAAGTGGTAGGCATGTCTTAAAATTAAATTGGCTAATTGATACTATATAATGCTAAAGCAAGGGTTACTCCTTACAGCTCAACAGAGCAAACACATATGCTCCCTTTCTACTATGATCTGACACTCCAGATTTTAGGTAGCAACACCCATCTTAAGGTTTTGTCTGATTTCTACTCCCTGTTCCTTGCCCTAATCCTCCTCCACTTTTCTGTACCCCTTTATGGATGACAGTGCAACAATTACTTCAAAATATGGTTGCATGATTCAAGAATTGTTTTCTCTAAGAATCTAAGTCTGGCAAGAAAAAATATATACTGTTTGGAAGCTTCTTGAATACCTGGTTTACAATGAAGATACTCAAAGCAAGTGGACAAATGACAAAAGAAATGGCTACAGAAGGTATTATGTTAACCACCTTAGGGGCATTCCAGCCTGCAACTGAATGTTCCATAAGTCCTTAGGTCTTCTCATCTTGCAAAAGAAAGTTTTAGCTTCTGACATTTCTATTATACTACATTTGTTAGTCCAAAGAGGTTCTGGAGTCTGTGTTGGATCTGACGTTTGGTTAAGTAAGGTATCAAACCTCCAGGAATCAGGATGCAGCAGTAGATTCAACAAAATAGAGGGAATTATCCTCTATTTTATCCACTGTGTCTTAAATATATAGTCAGAAAAATTTAAAGACCAGAACTTTTTGCCTCTCTGCTGAATGTAGTATATTCTCACATCCTCGGGACATCTGTTCCTTCTTTCATCTGTAACTATATTTTATGTTACAGGATTGTAGTAATATTCCCTTTCATTATAAAAAATTTTGGCCATTCTGTTTTGACACATTATGCTGCCACTATCTACTAGTGAGCAAAGAGTGAGATTCAGTATGTTTTTTCATTGTGTACTTACACTGAACTTAATTTTTCTAATTCTGAATATTTTGTTTGTAACAAGCCAGGCTGTCCATTTTGTCTCATTCCCCTTACTTCTTTCATTCACCAGCAGAATCAATTTTCTGATTCTATTATGTGTATTATGAACCAAAAAGACAAACCTAATAACAACCAAGGATGAATTAATCATCTTGTTTTCAAAGCTTTATGGGCCACATAATCTTTTTTGGAGGGCTTATAACCTTAAATTAAATTGAACACACTTTAATTTTAAGGGTTTTTTTTCACTAAAAAAACCTAAGTGCCCCCCCAAAAAAACCTAAAAAGTTTAAAGAATGTTGTCTATTATCAGAATGTTGCAACAGTATTCAAGTTTCTGCTCTTCATGTTAGCCCCTCTGATTTTGCTACTCATAAATTCTACTTCTCCACTCCCATCCCACAAACGTCTTTACCCATTTTTCATCTTACACATTTTCTAAGATGACCCAAATCATCTTATCCATTTTTCTTGTTCATTGTTACTTAATTTTCAAGAAATTTGGCAAAATCAAGTCAGAATTTGGCTTTCCACCTTCACTCCTTTACTTGAGAAAAGCAATTCTTAGTAATACAGAAGGGAACACTTGTGGTATTCAATACACTTTTTTTGTGATTGCCACATATTCACTCTCCTGTTTTCCCTCTCAAGACAAATCTCCAGTTAAACACCAGGAGAGTTAAACACCAGGAGAGTTAAACACCAGGAGTTAAACACCATGACATATGTCATGGACAATTTAAATGTTATTGGAAAAAATCTTAACAGCATAAACCAGAAACCAAAACACCTCAAAACAAAACAAACTTTTCCTAACATGTATGTGCTTGGAGATTTGATGGATAATAAAATCAATTTTCAAAGGGAAATCAGTTTAAAAAAAGAATTCCTACTGTAATCTCTCTGTAATCTCAGGATGATGGTGATACTTTGGCAGACATTTTGTTGTCATTTATCCATTAAAAAATTCATAATTTGATCTCAAACTTTCTCACAAACATTTTAAATATTCCAACACATACAAAAAAAACCCCAAACAAAACAAACCCCCCCAAACAAACAAAGAAACAAAAAGGACTTTATATTAGAGAGAAAAAGAAAAAATCATGTCATGGCAGGGAAGATAAACTGAAAGTCCAAGCCGTTTCACTGTGTAATGGACAGAGACAAGGAGTGAATTTAGGAATCTAAACTCTCATTCAGCTAACATTTGATGTCAAGTGTGACATATATTTAGATGCAACCTGTACATGTCAAGAATTCAAATACAAGTTTTCTTCTGCTGATCTAGAAGTGGATATGCAGGATATGGTAAGTCAGATTCCTTGTATTTGTTAATTATGCAGTCTCAGTATATTGTTGTGTATGAACTGGTCTTTGTCTGCTTATGGCTATATTTGTTGACTGTGAGTAAGCTTTAACAGTAAACATTCCTCTATATCCTGTAAATCTAAACAGGAAAGATTTTCAGTATAAAAAACTAAAAATTAGTGGCTTCGTCATGCCTTCGTTAAAATATGGTGTCTTATCTGAGGCCTGTATGAAATAGTATAAAATTGATTTATAGTGCATGCATTTCCTTTCATCCTTTCTAGCAGCATTAAAATGACAATTTTCTATTACGCAGTGTGTTCGTTTTCTTGATATTTAAAGGTTGCCTTTCTGTTCCTAATTGTTAAGATTAAAACAGCAATCATCTGAAATATCACTGTTCTTTCAGCTGTTAAAGCCAGAAAATATCTAACCCATTTGCAAATATTGCACTTAAACAAGTGAGTGTGCCAGTGGTAAATGCATGCTACATCCATGATATGTCCAGAGAAAGAAGAGCAAGAAAATTTGCCAGTGCTGTAATTAATGCCCTTTACCCAATTGGTCACCAAGCAGTCCACCATAAGGCAATTGGTACTGTTAATTTGATGTTCTGCACTTGACTTCTCTCAAGTGGCAGCTGAAAAACTTCATGTGGAATTACTATTACTGTTTTTTTGTTTGTTTTTTTGAGTAGCAGTATCCAATTTATCTTTGTTGGGAACTTACTTGCATCAGGTTGAACCTGTCACCCCAGCTGCAGGCTGAGGGGTAATGCAGCTGAAATGCAGTAACCTTCTTGTGCTTTCCTGCTCATCTGATGCTTCCTGGAAAACTGTCCCAATGAAGTTCTCAGGACCATGACAACAGTCAAGGGGGGTGATCCTCCCCCTTTTTTGTATAAATGCATGATTATTGTGCATTCATAGTACACCTGTGAATGGGAAATGCATGTTTCTGAGTGAAAACAATGCTGAGAATTAGGTTCAGCTGGAGGCGGTGGACAAGGACAGCAGGGCCAAAGCTGGGGTAGTAAGGCAGGTACTTGTTTAGATCTTTCAGGTATTTTTTTTACTGCAGGTGCAGTAAAGAGAAGAATCTTAAAAGATTAAAAGAAGAGAGAATCTTAAAAAGAAAAACAAACCCAAAACAGTTCTGTGGTGTTAGAAGAGCTATACATCATGACCGAACCAACTAAAAGCCATAATCTGTTCCTCTGTTTCATTGTCTTAATTTATTAATTTGAAAGTAGGCTCAAAGTTTCTGCCTCAGCCATGTGGAGAAAGCAGTTTCTGAAACCCACGGGGCTGAGTCTTTCCACAGGCTCACCAGAGCCCTTTGGCACGAGCCAGAGCCTCTGTTCCAATTGCACTTTTCATACAGTTTTAGCTTCAAATTTATACACCATAACTTCTTCAAGACAATCAGAAACAAATAGCTTAAAAATTTGCATGACACAGCTTTAAACATCTGGGGAAGCTAAAAGCTGGAATCAAAATAGGGCAGAGAATGTTAATCCTGCTGTCCATGTGACACCACACAAAGAAAAAATGCAGATGAGTTCTGCACGTAGCATGTTCCTGTCTTTGGGACCCCTTTCATTCTTTCCTCTTCCTTCCCTAGTGGGAACATATTGGAAAAAGCTGGACACAGCAGGCTCAAAAATACAGAGCCTCATAATCACTGATAGCTCTGGAGGTTGAGGGATTTTTCCTCTGTTCTTATCCTTCGTGGCCTGAGAACTTGTGACTCGATTTCTCTTTCTAAAATGGAATCTCATAAAAATGTCAGGGATAATTACACCATAAAAGTCCATGATTTGAGACCATTTATTTTTTTGTAGTCATATTTGTTTCAGACAAGGGTACAAAGGAATTACTCTAAATGTGCAGTGGCACTATGGCAGAGTCAAGCCCTGAGATGCTTTAATCCTCTGCTATTTAACACTATGAAATTCAGACTGCCAAAGAGTACCAATGGGGGAACTCTGTCTATGCTTTGATGTCACGTTACCTATTTCTGGAGAAAAAATATTTCCCTCTTGATTTTTCTAGCCTCACATCAAATGTGCACAAAAAAGATAAACTTCCCAAGAGACTCTTCTGACACAGGGGTGATACACACTTAAAAACCTTCTCCATTTAGGCAGGTCCTGATATCGATGGGCTGTGCAAGCCTAATGTCCAAACCCTTTCTTTTTACTTCTTTTCCATTCCTTTCGTGTTTTTTTTCCCTTTTTTTCTTTTCTTTAAAGAAAAACAACCAAAAAACCAAAAAACCCAACAGCTCAGAATAACTCATTGTAAAAATTGGCTGCCAGCCTACCATTTGAAAGTGAAGAAAACATCTTGATTTAACATCTGAGCAGGGATTTTTTTTTTGTCATCTGTAAACAATTGGACCATATGTAGTGTGATGGGAAACATGAAGGCTGTGATAGAATATCATTTAAGGAACCTGGTGTTTAATTACTGCTCTTGATTAGCTGGAATAGAAATTAGCTTTAAATGCTTGCTTTGCAATATCCATTTTAAAAGTATATAAAATAGTTCTCAGTAAGTTTCAGTAGTAGAACTACTATTGCAGAGTAACTCTGGTTGCAGAGTTACTCTGCTTATTTACAAGAATAAAAAATAAAGTTAGAGGTATTCTGCTTTTAGAATGGAAATTCATTGGCTGAGATAGAAGAAAGAGCACAGATTTCGATACTTGCTCTGTATTTTTAAGAGTTCATGAACTTTCTCCAGGAGTAATACAATATTTTCCTATTTTACCTCAAATCATCCAGTAAACACCATTGTTTAATAAGGTCTCTAAGCCTGTTCTCTTTTTTTCAGGAGATATGTTCAAAGCTAGTGAAACTTTTTAAATAATACAGGAGAGAAGTGTATATCTCTTAAATACCCTGAATTTACTACTTTATTATCAAAAGTCCCAAAACATACATGTAATCTGAGTAAGATTTTCACCAGATTTCTTTGAAGGCCAGCATAGATGCATTTTCCTATCAGCACAGAGGAATATAAAGCAAAATACAATCTGAAGGTCTGATGCTCTCTTTATTCCATCCCTCCTAGAACCTGCAGGTAAGCCAAGGGTTCACTTTTTTCAGCAAACTCTTCTTTACATCTGCTAAAGACTAAAGTTTCTTTTAACCACAGCTGTGTCTCCAAAATACTGGGGAGAAAAAAAAAAAAAAAAAAAGAAGAGAGAGAAAAAGGAAACAAAATGAGCTTCAAGACACCTGTCATTTTGGCTGAAAGGAAAAGAAAAATCTTTACTGTATGTCAACATAGCAGTGACTTTATAAATACATAGTTCTGTTAAAGGCAGGGAACGAGGCAGCATCTGTAGTAACATTTTACTACAACGCTGGATGGAATTTAAATGGAAAAGAGAGAAAACACCAAGATTCCTTGATGCATCCATTCTAGCTTGGTAAATACAGCATGTAAATTTTGTGGCTTTGTGTTTGGGACGCCCAAGGTCTGGCAGAAATAAAGACAATGACCTTTTTTCCTTGCTTACGTGTGCCAAAGTACACTTGTGACATTTCTGATAAAAGAGGTACCACGTATTTTACATCTTAAAAAAGGGGTTGTGATTTTGTGGCATAGGCACGGGTTTTGCAGTCAAAGGACAGAAAATAGTACCCGCTGATTGATTTGCCAGTAATATTTATATTAAATTTAAACTTGATCTCCAGAGCTCTCTTCATGGCCCGTGCTCCCATGTCACAGAATTTTCCACTCTGCTTTTAACCCAGAGCCAATAATCTATCCCCAAAATATTGGTTATATCTCCCTAGCTATTTTGAAAGAATATTTTAGGCCCTGAGGCTACAATAGTCGGACATGACCGTTTTAGAGAATCCACTTAACTTCCTTGTGCTGAGCTAACTGCCATCTCCATAGAAACAGAAAAAGAAAGACAGTTGGCAGCCAGCAACCAGAAGTTTAAAGAATTCATTCACACCAATTTCAGCTGTATGCTATCACTTGAAATCTGGAAACGCTGGTCACTGGGAGGACCTTGTGCTGCACATGCATTAATCTAGCAGATGGACAAGAATGTATAGTAAAAGAATACTTCAGATTTAATGTAATTTGGTTTAATTTTTGGGTTTTTTTTATTGTTGTTTTTTTTACATATAATTTTCTCTTAATTTTGCTTATACATCCTTGTCAAAATCTATCATGCTGTCGATTTAAATATTTTAATAGCAGAATGAGTAATGAGGGAGCTGAGCATTAATGGTCAAAACAAAGAAGATTAAAACTGGGAATTTTAATCCTAGTCCTAGCTCTGATGCATTTTGTGATACTGAGCAAACAGCATACATGGAACTGATAAATTTTTTTCTTACAGTTCATTGCAAAAACAAAAAAATAACCTCTTTTCAAAAACTTTTAAAATAGTAATTGCTGACAATATCTTTGACAACACTGGTTATCTTTCAAAGTTTCTTGCATTTTTTTGAGCGGAAAAGTTTCAAGAGCAGCTATTGGAATGTTTCACACTGAATTTGGAGTAAACAAGACATTTTCATAAAACCCTCCAATGTTAAAAAAAACAAAGAAAAAAAAAAGGAGGAGAGTAAGTCACCCTAGAATGGGTTCATTATAAAGTTTAATTTTTTTCTTTTTTTTTTTTTTTAAAATGAGCACTAGCTTCTTCTTTTCTCATTTTTGCCATATGAGAAGTGAGGATAACAGCTGTGGAGATCACAGTTTACTGTCTTTCCTCACCCCTGCTAGATAGCTATGTGCTTTATATGTAGTCTATTGTGCTTCTTCCCACACAATCCTTCTCTCTCTCTGGGTTAGCAGATGGTCCAGAGTCCAGAGAGAACAGACAGGGTTAGAACCAGTCACAACAAAGGCAGTTAAGATGCCATTATGAAAAAGAAGATGAGGAGTGAAAGGAAAGAGACATAATCTGATTCTAAATCAGGACCCACCCTTTTAGATGGAAGAGAATAGGGGAAACTTCTCCATCTTTCTAAACATTTGTTTCCCCACTTCAAAATGCAATATTCCTATAATTACACAGGCTCTGCATTCTTCCATGAAAGCCCTTCTTGTTAGTTGTTTCCTACACATAAGATTAAAAGGCATACCACATGTTAAATCTTTAACACTTGTATTCCTATTTGAATAGAGATATGAGAAACATCCCATGCCCCCGAGGGCCCTCTTAGTGACCAAGAATTTGAATTTCTGATAAATTCTATGGAAAGATTAAAAAATTCAAGAAATGCATATTTTCACAGTAGCATTCAAAGTACCTGCTACAGTTTGCATCTATCTGGGGCATCACATAGAATTGTAACCCTATACAGATATACTCATGTTTTTCTTTATCAAAATTTATAAAGATACCAACAAACCACCATAAACTTTAAAGTCCCCCCTATTTTTTTATCAGCACAGAAATCTGCAAATAAACTCTACTGGTTCTGCCTTCTTTTACTCTAAATGATGCAGATAAGCACATGTTAATATTAGGATTTGCCAATATCACAGTCCTTGTTTCCCCTAATGAATGGCACCTTCTCACCCCACAGGCTGAAATTTAGGCTAATGAGAAAATTGTACCTGCCTATAATCATTATTAGCATTGTTGATCTCAGGTCACAGTGCAAACATGGTTTCTTCTCCCAGAAGCCCTAGAAAAATACCAACTTATATGTTTCTCAACTCCACAGTGAAGTGCTGAAGTTAAAAAAAAAAAAAAAAAAAAAAAAAAGACATTGATAATCTAGAGTATTATGAACATCTGATCTTAACTCTTAAATTAGCCATATGTTGAGTCTCAACAGATTGACAGTACTTATTAACATGAATGTAAAGTTTTAATATTTTAAATCTGCATTTTATTAATATTTAATCCAGGGTCATAGGTAATGTCCATGTGTGTCAGATAGAAAGGAAAGAAGAAGGTATCACAGGAATCCAATTACTTCTGCTTCTAATTGCAAATGACTTTCAATATTGAGGCAATGTTCTTCTTATGTGACCTTTAGTGCATATTCTAGACTTCATTAAACACCTTTTGTTCTTGTCAGTTCAGGTAAATCCCATCTTGTCCCATTCCTCTGAAAGAATTTTGTCATCTGTTCATGATCCAATGACAAATGATTGTGGCAAGAAATATACATGGAAGTGTTTAAGAGATGTACCACAATGTAATATACATGGGTGATAAAAACAATGTTCTTATAAGTTTTTTCTTGCACAAACTGCAGGCAATCTAGGACATTATTTTTTTCCATGCAATTATAAGTTTTGTGTAAATTTATACAGTTTATACACAAATACTGTATTGTATAACTGCTTTAGCCTGTTCAGAGACTAAAGGTTGCATCTAAACACTGTGCATTCTAACAGAAGAAACATTCATGGAACTCAAATTTTAAATTAAAACTAGGAATAGAGTTCAGGACTGGCTAGTATCACATGAAAAATAAATTCTTTATTTTCTTACAAAGGAATATTCATGCCATGCAATGGTATGCAGAATGCATAGGTTGTTGTATAGGCAAGTAGTAAAACAATCACACTACAATAATTGTTGTGGCATAATAATGTTGTATAACAATCAACTTTTAGACTGAACATTGCCATTTTGCTAGCATTTACATGCACAATACATTACATGAATGGTATCTGTTCTAAGCATAAAAGAAAATGATAGAGTCTATTATACATTGTGTATAAATAATAATATAAATAAATGAATTGAGAAGCATTTAAAGAAATGGCTTCTATTCTCCCAGAAATTATGTTTTGTGAGTTTCTTTTCCTCTTTTGTTGTAAGTCTGCATCTGCAACACATGCACAAATTTCAGCTTCTGTATTCATAGCTGTGAAAAATATCAGGCAAATGCTAATTTTGGCTCATTTCCAGAGTTGCATTCTTTTAAATGTGTTATTTCTATATTGTGAGACTGCCTTTTCAGAATAACTTTTTGCACCCAACACTTGCAGTTCATTGTTTATCTCCTTGTCACCCAGCTCCCTGTAAGTGAATCCAGAGAGGTCTCTGTCTTCTGAGACAGCCTGAGGAGGACAACCCCAGGTCTCAGAAGGGATTTTTTTGAAACCATTCCTAGATCCAGGTTTGTTTTAGAAGAATAGTCACCCCTTAATTCTGGAGAAGCTCATTTTGATGAGTTAAGCTACACTGATGCAGAACAGTCTGCTTGAAATGAAAATTCTTTGAAAATTATACCAAAAACTTTTATGAACTATCTTGGATCCTGTCAGGTTTTCAAGGATTACTTGGGTGCTTTGGATTGTGTTCCACAAAAAGCTACCTAGGAGGGTATATCTACTGGGATGTATGTTCAGGTCTGGTGCTCTCCTTGAGTTTTATGCCATGTGCTTTACCAGGGCATCTTTTAAAATACCATACAGTGTTTTTGAAGCCAGGAGAAGAAAAACTTTGTCATAAAAAGTGACTTTAAGCAGCTCTCCTCTTGACAAACTTAAGATGTAGAAACTGGCATTAAATTAATAATACCAAACCCTAGAAATGGAACAGCTTCAGCATTTGGAACTGATGAAAATGAATGCAGCAGACAAAATTGTCTGTAGTTCTATGTGTTTCATGGTCCTCGTATTGGTGTCAATAAAAAAAAAGTAAAATAAAATAAAAACTATAATGAAGCAAAACAAACACACAAAAAACAGGAAAAAAAACCCAAATGTAAAGGGACATACTAGAAAGAATAATTAAACATATCATGTTACTGTGTCAGATAATTGCCATACAAAAGGGCATGCTCACAGTTTGGGTTTGCCTGCCCGCAACCCAGATAGCTCAGTACTTCTGTCACTTCCTCTCAGCTTTCTCTTATAAATTCATCTGAGTCACAGTTCCAGCACATCTCCTTTATTCAAATCCTCTCTACACCTGAGCTGCTTTTCCTCCACATCTTCTACACCTCCTGGTAGGCACTACGACTCTTACCTGTGTCCAACCATGATCTGCAATCGCTGCTGTTCCTACAAGTCAGCAGCAATACAGGTTCCAGCTGGGCTAAGTGCAGAGCATTTACCTAAAATGCAAGTTACCTAAGGCAAAATCAAGGTACCTTAATGTAAAATCATATAATTGAGTCTAAAATGGTTCTCTGCTAGTTTTAACCCATGGTTTGAAAACTCGGTACTGGTTGTCACATCTTCACATTTCTACCAAAAAAGGAATATTAAAGCTCTCAAAAAAGAGGAACATTATAATAGTAATTGATATTCACAGGAAGTGAATGTATATATATTTTTCCATCTGCGAATATTAATGAAGCAGAAATCTAACACATTGTGTCATATTGCCAAACCATATAAACAGGACAAGTTTTAAACTTCACCTAAAAGGCAAATTAGTTTAGCAGCTACTGCTATGCTGAGGTTGTATTCTTAAGATTTTAGAAATTCTGGGGTTGGGGTTTTATTTTCTTATTTTTCTGTAGCTGAATTTCTCCCAGTTTTCAGTAACAAAGGGTTACACACTGGAAATAATCCTACTTTACAGAGAAGCAGCACATTTTCCTTCAACCTATAAACCCCAAACATTACTGGCATAGTAAATATGTATGTTTCAGAAAAGAAGAAAAGGAAAATGAATACCAGCTAGAATATTTACAATAAGAACTGTTTAAAGAAAAAAAGGTGTTTGATCTTTGGGAAGTTCCCTGACTTTGAACTGACACTAGACAAATGATTATGGAGAGAAGATTCATGAATAGTTACTCCTCCACTTGTGGGCTCTTATTCTTGATTGTGCAGCCAGCATTCCTGGCCAGGGAAGATCTTTGCTCCCACATATGTTACTAAGGTCAATTATTTTTGGTACATAAGGACAGAAAGGGGGGAGTGTAGGCAGGCCTTTCAAGCAACGCAGCCTCAATTAATTTAAAACACATAGTAATGGGCTCTAAAATAACAGCATTTTAACTAGTGAGTTCATTAAACATTTTCTCAAAAGCATAACCATTATTTTGCTTGGTCAGATGTTTTCTCGAAGGAGAGTTCATTCATTTTAACTGCTTAAAACATATGATGGATGAACCAATTTGCTTTTTTATTTACATTTTACCATGGATATTTTATTAAAAATACCACCACAATACAGCAGAATACAGTGTTAATAAATAGTAGTTTTCAGGGCAAAACTCCCTTTAAAAATAAAGAAAATCTAATATGTTAGGTTACATTTGCAAATGAACTACCCCAAGCCCTGATACATAGATGCTACCATAATTAGTTTTGGAAATTGTTGTAGCAAACACCTAAGCTTATCATACAATTATATGTATGGTAAACCATTAGGATAAAAGTTTTTCAGGGATATGGGCTATTGCTCTCAAACAGCAGTTTTGCAAGGACTGAACTCACCAGCACAATGCAGGCATCTTAGTAATGAGCTTAATGTGTAAAGTTGTAAATAAATTTAAGCAATGGCAGAGAAAGGAAGGAGGGATGGATTGCTGAAAGGCAAATATGATAAAGAATCTCATGTTATCTCCTCTAACAGATCTGGATGGGGCTGAGGGGTAAGTGCTGTTTCCCATGTTAGATACTTTCTGTAGGAGCCTCAGCAGGCCTCCTAACCCTCTGAGTCTTCATTATATTTTAAAATTCCCATGGAAATATTCACCTTCCCATTGAAAGTGCTTTGAGGATCTCACAGAAATTTTGACTATCAAATATAATTTCTAATATTTCAAGCATTAGTGGGGGAGTGCAGGTATGGAGAAAGCAAGAAGTGCTCTTTCAGTGCAAAGGAGTCACATCTTAATGTGCATGTGTAGGTCTGCATATTTACACATCTGCATCAGCTACAACGACAGTAGCACCCAAGCAATTGCATCAACACCTCATCATCATCTGAGACTCACTGTTCAAAAGAACTCCTGGATGGCCTGTCCCTGGAAATGGACAGGACCATCACCCCATGTATTTCACGACCACCATATCCATTAGCTCAACGCTTCACTAATGCTCATTTCATCATATCCGTTCATCTGTTTCTGCAAGGTAATGAGAAAAAAAAAACATTGGCTCTGCAGCAGCTCTAGATATGTCAGCTTTCACAAGACAGGTATGTGAATGCAGTTTTTTTTTCTTAATATTAGACTTTCCTGTATTAATAAATAGTGGCAGAGATTTGGTTTAAACAGAAATCAGTCCTTCCTTGTCCTGAAAAGTTGAGTCTCTCTTCTTGATCCTTAAGCAACATAAGTATATGTGACTACTTGACTCAAGATAGAAATTCTGTGGAGAGTAATGTCCAGTGTAATTCAGAGTTTCAGCAATTGCATTTTGAAAGAATACAGGGGGTTTCAATGGGGGAATGGACCTTGTGTAGAGCCTCTAGAAAGTGCTGAACTGTATCTTACAAGTTAGGACAACTTGCACACAGGAGAGGGAAAATCCTTGAAAGGAAAAAGAAATAGATAATATGAATTTAAATGAACAGGTCTAGCACTAACACAGTCTTCCTAGAACTAACGCCACCTGCAGAACTACATCCCTGTGGTGTTCTCCATAGTACAGAGTTTGATAGGTAAGTGACATGATGTACAGAAAAGACAGACTTATTATTCTATAGAAGCCTCAGCAGCAGCCATCTCATGCTAGGACTGGATGTAACAAATACCAGGGCAGTCAAGTAAGTTAAATGGAATCTGGCAAGGACTCAAATAATAAATTAAACAATCCAGTAATAGATAGTGTGGACATAATTGCCTTTATCACGCTGTAATAAGTTCTGGTAAAACATCAGATTATTGCAGAAATACGCTGTCCCTTTTGTATTTAATTTTTGAGTGAGCAGATTGGATAAAACCCTGTGTGTTTTGTTGACACTGGGAGCTGACAAAACCCAGAAATTAAAACTTGCAGACCAGTATAAGAAAGTTCCTGTATTAATCATGACATTTGGCACTTCTGTGCATGAATTAGGGCAAGTATGAACTACCACATTACTCATATTTATTAAGCTAAGGTTATGGGCCAACCAAGAGGAATCCAGCTGCCCTAATTTATCACACATTTTGATCTCTATATTGGCCCTTCCATGTCTGCAAAAACTCTAGATTTCTATACTGCTTTCTGTAGCAGTTTCAGAGAAAAGTGAGGAATTTTTGCCAGCTCAGCAGCCTAAGTGCAATTACTGATGTATTAGAACAACAGCTGTTTTTTTACTGACCAGTACCTTCCTCACACTGAAACACTTTGTGCCAAATGTTGAGCTGGCAGCTGATGCTTGTTACATGTACATCTGTAAACAAAAATAGCAGGCACAAAAAACCCAAATAACCCCAATCACAAAAAGCCAAACAAACCCACAGCAAAATAAGGATGGTATTCCCACAGAAACTCATCCTAGTGACAGTAGATATCAAGACTCCCCTCCAGATAGTTTAGAGCTTAAAAAAATAGCTTGTAGTATTCAAAGAAATAATGTGATCAAGTTAGTCTTACTTTCAGCAAAAAACAGAGGTGCCACTTTCACAGGGAAGTAGGATAAGGCTGAGATCTTGAAGATGTGTGGTGCTGTGGTGAGTTGGGCAGCTGGATGAGGCATTTTAAAATGTCTCATCACATTATACAAATACTTCAGGTGTATATATGTATGTGATGTGTACATTGTGTACACACGGATAAGTTTTTGCCAGTGTTTGGGTACCTCTGATAAGTATTTACACCCCTTAAGCAAAGATAAAAGTGCGTTCTGCAATATGTATTTTGAATGTTATTTTTAACTCTCTACCTTCAGATATCATTTCATTCTCTCTCTACTTAAGCAGAGTCTACTTTTGTGTTTAATAATTCAGAGTATCTTATTTATGCGCTTCTTGAAGACACCTTGAATTGCATATCAAAAAAAGGGGAAAAAAACCTCAGAGAAAAAGAAATTATTCCAAGAACTATGAAGAAAAATGTCTTTTCAGCTGAGAAGGGCAAGTGAACAGCAGCTGTGTTTGATCAGCATTTACTTTAAGAAAGATGGCAGATATCAAACCCGTGTTGTAGCAAACTAAGTATAGCAGGATAAGAACCATCCTCCAGGAGGACTGATCAATACAAATGGTGCCAGAAACCATGGCCTTTCCCCAAAAATCTTCTACACAGAATAAAAGAGATTCCAAGTTATTCTTTGGCAATTACGGAAATAATTGGGGCAGCTATCAAAAGCAAGCAAAGCTATGGAATAATCAGTTATATGTGTCTTGAACATTATGATTCAAGGTAAGTAAAGTGTTTTTACATGTGGTGCCATACAGCAGGATTGTATTTAGCTCCTGAAGGAAAAAAATACCCATGGTCAACTGCACGAATGGCTAAAGATCAATGCAGCAGTGAAAGAGAAACAATCTGCAGGCACTGAATGGACAAAGGTCAATGCAATCCCATGGATGACTTTAATTCTTCCTCTGCAGCACAAGCTCTGTGTGGAGACTAATATATTTACATATATACAGTGTGACTACATGTAAAGATCACACAAGTAAATTTTATATATTATCCTTCAAATGTCATGCAGGAAGTATACTCTCTGATTGATTATGCGGAATGTTTGCCCGAACAGTGACAGCCAAAGTAAGTTCAAAGTCACAGGAAATGTTGTCATCAGCCTACTGTAAAAATGTACAATTACTTGCTATTCTCTTTCTGTTTAAAGGTGACTAGTATCATCTTTTTCCCTAGGCTACTTGTTCACTGTAGCTTATTATCATTACAAAGTATTATAATGGATTAGCTTTTCCATATTGTGTTCATATTGGGAAGGGCATATTTCAGACAGCACACTGACAAGGTTTTTGAAAAGGCATTTATTCCCCCACAAAAAATAAGCAGGCATCTTGTTTTCGAGAATAAAAATCTCTAAATTGCATGCTTGCAAATTCCTCTTTCCTGGTAATTCATTTACTATAAAGAAATCAGAAAGAAGAAGAGAGCAGTATCTAATTAATATCTCCTAATGCCCAACTAATGTCAAGCACGACTCCAATTTATAACCAAACTATATTTTTTACATTGAAAAATTCAATTACATTTACTGACAGACTTTGAAATGCCACATTATTTATATTGGCAAACTTTGCAGTCTCTCAGTATATTTATTAACATTCTTTCCACAGAATAAAGTGTATATACAATACAGATCACTGCATTCTTCATTTTTTAATCTTTCAAAGTGATATGTACATCTGCTGGAGTAGGATGGAGCTGCCTTGTTGCTGGATATCCAAAAGACCAAGTAGAGCCAGCAGTTAATTTGCCCTCCCTTTTGATTCTCCAGGCAAAACAAGGTAACCTTGACGTTTCTTTTTCTCTTTCCCTCCCTTCTTCCCTCTTTCCCTCATTCCCGTTTTCTCCTGCTCTTTTTCTCACACACTGCACCCTACACTGCACTCTCTCTGTGCACATATCAACAATTTTGAGCTGTGAAGAGGTTCAATTGCCACCTTAGTAAGTCACTTATAATGCACAAATCATTTACTAGGATAGCTTGAGGACATGACAATGACAGAGAGACATCTGTTGGGTGGATGGGATGAAAAAAAAAAATAGGGGAAAAAAAAGAAAAAAGAAAAATAAAAAAAAGCAAAGAAAGAAAGAAATAAAAAAAAAAAAAAGAGGTTATTCACAGCTGGTACATTAGCCATGCTAGCCACTAGGCCACCACAGTGTCCTAGTCCTGCAGTTTCACTCTCCTCCTTTCTGCCTGCTCCCTGCTGTCAGCTGCCAAAAGATATCTGTTCTCACCCTTTGCTGAATGAAAAGGTGCTAATGCATGACTTCAGGATATGTCAGAACATACAGTACTTACAAGTGTTTGGAGATGCAGCCAACCTGACCATGGGGAAAAGAAATGAGTAACTAAAGAGTGATTTTCTTGAAAAAGAATGACTGGAAAAATGGTGAGGGGGCTATTCCTTTTTCTAGCTGTGCCAGGCAGGACAGGTTTTTGTCTTCTTGATGCTCATCTGCATTTCTTGTAGAGTACTAAATATCCTAGCAAATGTTCAAAAATGGGGCTGAGTTTTCCTTTGCCCACAGTTTCTGCAAAAAACTGCACTTAAAAATACATCCCCAAAGGAAGAAAAATATAGAAGAGATAGAAGACTTGTGTAAAAATAAACAGCTTTGAGAACTGGTTTTTTTTTCCCTTAAGTTAAGACAGAAAAGAATAGATTGATCAAAGATGTTGAATAAACTGGGATTAAAAAAAATTATTTTTTTTAAATAGTAAAAGCACCAGAGAAAACAAACACCTAGTTCAAGGTGTTTCAAGGGTTAGACTTGATGATCTCTGATGTCCCTTCCATCCCTGCCAATTCCTTGATTCTATGATTCTATGATTCTATATTCAAGCAGCAATATACTCTTCAGTTATTTAAGGTCTGCACTCTCTGGCACATACTAAAGAGACCAGCACACATGTGCAGCATGCCTATACTCTTATAGAAAGTTTATTTTCTCAAAGGAATCTTCTGGTCCAAGTGTCATGAGGGAGTTTTAAAACTACCTTAGAACTCTGCATTACAAACTTATAAAAAAAATCTGCATTGTGGTATCAGTGAGGACAGTTTCTGCAGACTACAGGATGAAATAGAAAGGTCTCTTTTTTCTCCTACTTACATAACATGGAAACTGAAAAACCCCACAAACCTAACCAAAACTTACAGGGCATGGAGAAAATACTGATTATTTTTTGCCCTTCAAGAGAGATATTTTTTAAGGACAGTGGAGGACTCTAATAGTAAGCCCAATAGGTATGAAGGTCACACAGTACTTCAAAAGATACTACACAGCCATGCACTAAAGTTCCCCTACAACACACACTCCTCAAATTAGTACACAGAATAAAGAAATGTCCCAAAGTGACCCATCCAATACCTTGCACCAGTTCCTAGTAGGAGGTAAACAACTCAGTGGTGCTCTGGGTCACCTCTGAAATTGATATTTCTGCAGTTGTCTGTGCATTGTGGCCTTGCTGAGGGAGAAAGGGAAGAAGGAAGGGAGGAGGGAAGAGCCTCTTTCCTTACTTGAAGAGCAAAAAACCAAATTTTCTTGGAAAAGATATTGTTTCATAACTTTATCAAGTTAATATTAAAAAAAATAAAAATAAAAAAAAGAAATGCCTGCCTTCCTGGAACTCTTGAGAAAAGAAGCAGAAAGACATATCTTCTCTGGAAGAATCAAAAATATTTTCCCATTCACTAAGTTCTTACACAGTCAGCATCATTAGTGCTTCTTCTAAAATAAATTAAGTTAAAAAATGAGTAGCAGACCCACATGGGCACAGCTCCCACTGACCCTCCTGTGAGATGTGCCACTAATATCTACACATTTGAATTGCTCTTGATACTCCAGTTCATTACCAGGTTATTCTACATGTTCAAATTTTCAGCTGTGCAGACACATTATCTGTGCATTTACACTCCTTCTGGTTTTTGTTTGGTTGTTTAGTTGATTTTTTAAATCTGATCTGGTTGCCCTGCTCCTGCAGTTACCTGTCCATAAATTTTGGACTGAAAATGTTCCCAAGAAATGTACAGGACCTCTCAGTTTAATAAATTTCCTATATTTTGCTTGTGACAAAGGGTACCTAAAGAACTTGAGAACATGAATCAAAACAAAAAAGGACCAAAAACTTATTTTTTCTCTAACAGTTATTCTTTTTTGACCAGCAGCTTTAACAGTCCAAATAATAGTTTCTATTAAATACATGAAGCTGAAAGATGAAAATGAATGTGAATGACTACTGTTTTTTTTTCATAATAGATTTATTCTAACATGAGCTTGGTTAGACTGATAAAAGGAATGATTTGTGTCAGATTCTTCCTGCCTATCTCCATGTATCCACTTCAAAGTTTTACACAAGCACTCTAGTGACAAGCAGCAAACATATGTATTTATAGAAAACTGGTACTTCATAAATATAATATTATCCACACATTACACAGAAATCAGTAATTTTCCTCTTCTCTACTCATTAGTACTACAAAAATAAGAATTAGGACGGTCACTAGGCAAAATTAAAGGAAAATATCTATTTTTTCATGCTTTTGATGACTCCATTTCTGTCACATGCTGCCCATTAGTACAAGTCTGTTTTCATGTCAGTTTTTATTTTCCTTTTAGCTGAATGGACAGTTCAGTACTTTCCTATTTTTAACTGTTATCACATTTAGCAAAGGGAAGGGAAAGTTTAATGGTCTTTGAATGTTTTAGTTCTCCTCATTTCTTCTTTTATAAACAATTCTCCTTTAATTTCCACAAACATTCCACTGGCACAAGCAACATAATGCACACAAACAATATTCAAAATAAAGAAGTTCAAATTTAGCCCTGCATCATGGGAAAAATGTGATATTATAGTTGTACTTCAGTTGCTGTTGTGATAACAAACAACCTCAAGTGTTTATTAAAATTCAGAATTGACAGGTCTTGCCAAATAGAAATCTTGGCTGAAGAAAACATTTGGATTTCTGCTAGTCAGAATGTAGCTGGAGCACACAGCTGATCTTGTCAAAAGGGACAAAAAGTGCAATCCTCCAAGCCTGTGGTTAAAAAACACAAAAATGAATCCTGATGACTGGAGGTCAGAGCTGTCACACTCAGATATCAATTTCTGTGAATAGTCTTTTGCACAATTTCCTTGTGCAAACATAATTGTCAGAGTCTGTGTTTTAAACAGTCAGACACTCAATTTACACTTTTAAAATGATTTTTGTTGGTTGGCTGGCATTATTTTATTTTTTTTTGTGTGTCCAGTAAAGGCCTCCTACTCTGGAAATTATGACACAGCACATCTCTTTAGGTGGAAGAAATAAATCTATGCATCAAACACAATACCAAAACTCTGCTTTATGTGCAACTGAAAGTCAGAAATGAGCCTTGCAGCAATTTCAGTTGGCTTTATATAGTTCAGTGTTAGCTCCAGATGTTTCCAAGTGGTAGAAGCAATTAACATGCTGAGCAGCCTGCTTTGGCACTGACACCCCCAACCCGAGCATTGCTCCGTCTGTGTTTGCAGCTTCTTTGCACCTTCTGAGCGTAAAAAACCACGAAGTAGTTTTAAGCTTTTAAGTACAGATGCTGATTGTCCTGGGAGGCTCAGAAATTAGCCAGTGACATCGAATCCTCCTTCCCATATTCACTGAAAACTCCCACTGTGGACATGGATTCAGCCTTTCTAATCAGTGCATGCTAACTCGAAGGAAAAATATCCAAGCAATAAGAATTAAATTTAATTTGTACAGGTCTTTTCTATGCTTGCTGAAATTCTGCTTGTTTTATTGTAGGCTCTGCTGAGATTGCTGTATGCTCATGGTTAGCTGGCTTCAAGTGAGCAATATCAGGGTAAAAATCAGCCAGCTGTCCAAAGAAACTGTGTTATCATACAGCCAGAGATTTTCCTCTAGAGCTTTCTGTTTATTAAATTATACAGGGTCAATATGAATTTTCTCCATATGCCCAGTTTCTAGTCCCAATACTGGCCTAATAGTTTATTCTCTCTCTGCAATGTGAAAAGGTTACCCTTCCTCATTGACTGCTTAAAAGAAAAATAAAATCCATCTTTCTTCTCCTCAGTTCATTAAGGAGAACATTACCTCTCTATTGGAGTCTCCCATGACACCCAGAGAAAGAGGAGGACAATGAAAGGCTAAATGGGCCAAGGGTTCAACAACCAAGGCTCAGATGAAACTGTCTAAAGTCATGTTTGGGTGTACAGTACCATGGCATCGAGCTCAAAACAGAATTAAGGGGCAAGACAGCAAGTACATTGTGGTACAAGGCTTACTTGGAGCCATTTCACTGCCTCTTTACAATAACTTCTGGAGCATTTTAGAAATGAATCATCTGAAAGTAAATTTCCATCCATAACTATTCAGGGCATTTGATTTTGACCACTTGACTTTACCTCCATTATTCACTGATTAAGGTCACTGTAGAAGAAGCCTGTATGAATCTCCGTGGTGTATTCTGCTGGTCCTTCTGAACCATCTGAAAAGGTTCTGTGCTGAACCATCTGAAAATGTTTCATCAATATTGAACCTATACTGCACACAAACCAAACATATTTAAAGCTTCCAACTAGGACAGTCACCATCTTTTGGCATTAGATTGTTTTGCTACAATAACTTGCAACTTCTGTTGCTGGAAAAGTTTCCTACAGGAAGTCATCCCTCAACTCACAAAAGGTCTAGACAAATAACTCATAGACAAGAGGTCCAGTTGAAAACAGATAAAACAAATGAAGAAGGCTCATAAAAGGAGAATTCTGAGCCAGAAATTAATGCTAAGCAGGCAAGGAACATCTAGATAAAAATGAGAAATACCTATTTGAATTTAACAATGTTAGTTATTCTTTTAAAAAGTGTAGACTATATTGTTATCCTGGATTTTGTTGCATCAAAATCTCTCTGGATCCTGCCACAAAAAGAACAAACTCAGTGCTTTAGTTGGACAAATAGTTGTACTAGAAGTATAATTCTAAACATGAACGTGCTTTCTGGATTGAGGACAATGCCTTGAACATCTTGTAAAGCAAGACATGCTTCCCTCTAAGTCACCCATAAAGTCCCTATTTCTAAATAACTCTTCAGTCCTAATGAATGCTACTCCTGCATAAAAAGGAAAAATTCTGTTCAAAGAGGAAAGCTTATTCACTTAATTTAAAAAATAAACTGGCGTAGAAAGTTGTTTTTCCCCCCCCACTATGAAGTTTTTCATCTGTCCATAGTGAACGCTCTAAAGTTAAACATTTATTCTCCCTTGGCTGAATAACAGCCTTGCAACTGGAACCTAATTAACATTTTGAGGAGAAATATTTCATTAAATATCTCTGTCTCTAAGTGGGCCTAAAATCCAGGTTTTGGAGCATAGTTGAATAAGAATGATTTTTTCCATTTTAAGGAAATAAGATATTTAGAAAAAAGAAAAAGTTCCATCCTTATTCAGAAAAATAATCCTGTTATAGTTTCTTTAAAAAAAAAAAAAAGAAAAAAAAAAAAAAGAAAAAATGATGATGATAAGCTGAGTAAATTCTAACATAATTTTTTTAGACTAAGTTTGTAATGTTATCTTTAACTTCTAATCGCTTTCATGAGAGTTACTGGCTCACTTAAAGTGGAAACTTTGTTTTTCTTCTGTGTAATTATAAATGGGGTAATTTCAAAACTGGTTTTGTAATATTTCTCAAAGAACTGAGAAAATGTTTTCAAAATATTGAAAAAACTACTGAAAGTTTTCACTTTCGTAGTTCTTGGTCCACAAAAACTTACAATTTACAAAAAATTGACTGGTTCTGGTGGGGATTTTTCTGTTGCTGGTGTATTTTATTTCTCTGATGTATACATTACAGCTACCTTTTGGTATATTAGTAAAACTGTTTCCTGTTATGTACAAATTAAATTGGGTAATCATTCACCTTTGCATGGAAGGTGGTGAGCAGAAGAGGGACAAATTCCCAAGGTTAATATAGTTGTCCTACTTAAGTTATATGCAGTGTTCTTGTGGAAGAATGAACTGTGGTAAAGAAAACAGAGAAAGCACACTGTATTTAATCATAGTCTGAGGGTGTAAAAAAAATAAAGAAAAATTTATACACTCAGATTTTGTGCAATCCATCTAAACCCCACCAGTAATTCCAATGACATTAAGCTCTTAATTAAGTGAGAGTGTAGTAAACAGGAATTAAATCAGTAAGGTGTTTTTCTAATGAAATAAATGAAGACATTTATTTTCCCTTGTTTCCCCTCTGCTTCTTTCTTTAGCCAGTCTTGATCTTTAACCAAACTACTTTTTCTTTTTGCTCACACAGTCAACCTGATTTCCTTATATATGCAACCTTCAGGTTAAATGGGAACGAGACTAATTAATTTCCATGCTTGATTTTCAGTCTTTAGTGTCTTCCAATGAAATATGATAACTGGCATTGATATATGGTTTGCTGGCTATATTAGCTACCTTTCTATTTCACTGTATCTTTTTATATTAATTATGCCTCTAACCTAATATTTTATTCATGTATGAATACCTTTTGCATTACTGCTTGTTCTCAATAATAAAAATATATAAATAAAGGTTGGTTAAACTTTCTCTGCATCTCTGGAATAAAAAAACAGGGCTGATCTATGGAATGTTTTCTGTCTACTACTGGCAGAAGGTACAAAAATTTTCACCATTTAAGAACTGAGTCCTAGTGCCCAGTTCAAAATAAAGAAATGAGAATATGCATGAGAAAATATGCATGACATCTACATAATTCAAGAATGTGGATTTTAGTTTTTACATAATATCTAGATTGTCAAAGGGCTACAGTTATGATGCTGAGTAAGCTTTCACAGAAAGAGTGTTAGATGACAGTAATTTCTGCTAATTTGGTTTCTCTGTCTTCTCATGCCAGTCTGGGTAATGGGTACAAATCCTTTTGTCAGTCAAAAAATAATGCTGAAAATCCACATTTATGGCTTCTCACCACTGCAAATCCCATCCATGCATTAGGTGTGGAACCATGCTCAGGATTTACAGAACCTTGTCTGAAGGACATCTGCAAGCCCCTATAAAGAGGATATAGTACCATGATTTTTGCCTCAAATTATTTTATTTGAGCATATATATTAGGAGGATGATGAAAAAAAAGCCCACTTAAAAGGATTATTTTCTAGCAGCTTGATAAAAACAGGTGGAGATAAAAACAGATATTCCAGTTTGGTTAAAGCTCATCAGGATTTAAATTTTGGATAGTAAGGTTTGGATAGATAGGCTGCAAAATAGAAATTTTTAGGAACTGGAAATCCATGACTAAAATGCTCCTCCCCACCTGTCTCTCTGAAGTTACCTCTGTGTAAACACATTTTTTTGAAGACTATACAAACTAAGCAGGCTGAAAAGAGTCTGAGAAAATGTTTATTTTGAAAAGGATAGGGACTGATAGTATCTTCTCTGAATATAAACAAAACACAAACTTTTTAGCATCATCTCTTATATTTATTTAGAACGGAGTGAAAACAAATAAAAAGAATTTTCTATTCTCTTCAGATGAAAGAAAGCTTGTATGTGTGAGTTAGTACTAATGATTGCATGAATGCAAATGCAGTGTTACATTTGATTGGTAATTAAAGTCAAGTACCCCCAAGTTTAGGCAAAACCCAAATAGCTAATTACTGGTTTTATACTACAAAACAATTGTAGTATCAAAAGACCCTTCAAGGAAAATATATATCTTCTGGGATTTTTTTCTTTTTTTTTTTTTTTCCAAATTTTGTAGCAGATTCTCTGGGTTTTGTCAATATGTACTTTCAAGAGACAAAGGCAAAGATATCTCTCTCTTGCTCACATTTATCTGCTCTCATACTGCTGCTTCATATGTCCTCATCTACCACCCAGTCACCTTCAGGATACCAGGTTTTGGAAATTTAAAAGCATCTATATTCTCCAATTCCTGTTCCTCAGAACTGATGTTTGCAGCCACCCCTACAAGAAATGACAGCAGAAGAGTGATGGAAAAAATTGATAGTACTCAAAAGGTAGGTGTTTTTTTCTTTCTCTCCTCAGGACAATTTGCACCCCAGCTTTGTTAACTGATTAGCTGAAAAGGAGCAAATCTTCCTTTTCTTCTCCTTGTCTGACCTGAATCCCTTTTTGGGTTTTTTTGTCCAGTTTTTATCTTACTGATCTTATGTGTACAGTGAGGCAGATCATGAATCTATGGAAACGTACATAATAAATGATAGCTCCAGGATGCAAATTGTGTTCAAGGCTTCCTGGACAGAACCGTAAAATAAGCAGATCTAGGTCACCCCTTCCTTGCTTTGGAACTCCTCTTTGAGCTTGAAATTTCTCCTCATCCTTGGTCTTTTTCCCTTGCTTTGTGTTACTGGGTGGCAGAGGGATTTGCTGATGCTGCTGCCTGAGCCCTTCTCCTTTTCTATAGTGTGATGCCCAAGAACATGCAAGGGATTGTTGTGCAGTAGTTAAGTTTCACAGACATGTTGAAAGGAAATATTTGGTAGCCCACCTAGTCTTACTATTTCTTTACACCCACAACAAAAAAGGAGGGACAGCTGGCAGTAAATGGTATTGCTCAGTAATACAAACTTTATTTGATACTGTTACATAGAGGGCCTTTTAAACCTTTTATAGCAAAATAATATATTTTCTATTATTTCTAGTTCTCCCTGAAAACTGAAGGTCCTTGGAAACTTAGAACACCTCAAGACTCCCCCAGAATAGCAAAATGCAATAGATAGGCATTCAATATGTTTTGTAAATGCAAGAGATTTTTTTTCTTCTTAAATTTGATGAACAGACAAAGGAAAATTATTTGGTTTAAAAATATATTACCTTGCTCTCTTGTTTCAAAATGGTTTGTGTTTCACCTTATCCATAGTATCTGAAAAGCATTTTGTGGCCAGATGTTAAACTTGAAATTAGGATGTTTTCATATTTTTCCTTCTAAGAGTATCCTTGAGAAAGAATATATGAGAAATATATGAGATTATGTGCTACCAAACACTAATTTAAGTACGTCCTTCACCCCTTAATTTTAATATAAAGAAAATTTTCTTCTGGGTGCTTTAACAAGAAGGATAAGTGAATTAGCATGTTAAAAAATAAACCTCTCATAAAGCACTCTCTTTGTTCCTTATCATTTTGGGAGCTCCATCAGAAATTATTTTTCCTAGACATGGAGGCACTTTTCCAGAATTCCAATGATGAGCTTCACTGGAGCCTGTACTGTGGAGCATGATACTGAAAGGCTATAGGTTTTGCTAATATGAAAAACAGAAATAATGTGTGTTGTCTGTGCAGCATGTTTAATATGATTTTAAATGCTACAAAATATGGTTCATAAGATTATATGGCATATACTAATAATTTATGACAATAGAGAAGTCAAACAACAACCTGTCAATGAATGACAAGTGGCAGTTTAGCTCAGCACACAGACTGAGAAGAGCAGAAAAAGCTTTTGGGGAGATTTGAAGTTTCTGCAGGAGGCTGCAGAGAAGCTGCTGTGTTATCAGAGGCTTCTACCTCAGTGCCTCTGTTTTTAGGATATTGTTAATAACCACCTGTATAAAGCACTTGGGATTCTTGGGAGAAAGATATATTGGCAGTTCAAGGAACACCATTACCATCAACCATTAGGAGTTGTTAAATCTTTAATACATCTTGGCTGATCACTTTGCATCAACATGATTCAAAATATCCTGGGCAATAGGTGGGACTTTTTCAGACACCTGCTCAATGCTGGTTATGCAGCAGGCTTGACTGAATCTGGTGTGAAAGGAATCACTTACAAACACTCAGTGTTGAAATGAATTACCGGATGTCACTCTCTATTAACCTAACAGTTAAATTTGGACAAAAATATACATAAAAATGAAATAAAACAATTAGGTAACACTTTAGGTGGTTCATTATTATTAATTCATTTAGTATTCATTGTAACTGTGCCGGTCATAATGAATTCATTTGATATTAATGTGGATGTTCTGCAGCAATTTCATTGTAATGCAGTTTTAATTCATGTGCCATTAAAATAAAGCATTGTCAAAATGTATATTTATTATCCTAAGTGCATAATTTCTTATTTTCAGGACCAGGGATAACTGGTTTTGTTTCCTCCAAAGTTAACTTCATATTTTTGAGGGATTTAGCAGATTCATTTCTTTTTCATTGTTAAGTGTAGTAGTTTCCTTACCTTAAAGATGCACATACAGCATAACCACGTTACTTTACCTAATGATTTTAGGCTGTATGTCATCACAGTCTCAAAACACTTAAAAAGTTTGGGAGGAGATGATTATACACAAACTTAGTTATATCTCCCAAGCAACTAACCATGCATTAATGTTTAATTTTTTTTAAAAAAAATTTTTATTTTAACAGGTCTTTAAGGGTAACTTCCACAAATAGTTATTCTGATCAATATTATCATTCAAACACAGAAGATATTAGATCACCTATATATAAGGAGGTGTTCAATATTTTAAAATTTGTTACAAACAAAATTCCTGTATGTTTCACTTGCTGAAAACATGCAGATTGTAAATTTCATAAATGGAGTCAGTAAGAAAGGGTCTTACAGCTGTCACCATTATCCACATATTAGTAATCAGGTATTCAGATCTTTATTGTGTTCATATCTTGCATGTTCTTCCAGGTGGTAATCCCTGATAATAGCTCTACTTACTGTCCCTCTCCTTGCTTCCTTTGTCAGCCACAAGGGAATGGAACTTCAGTCAACATCTGCTACTTGGGGCCAAATTAAAACATTTTTTTTCAAGTTTATACTATATCCATGAACTTTCATTGTTAGGTGGCCTGTCACTTGAAACAAATGGATAGAAACCATTCTGAAAACTCACCATTTTTTTCTTTGATCAAACACTAAGTGAAGCATTTTAAAAATCGTGGTCTCCTGTACAGTCATTGAAGTTGGAGAATTAAAGAGGAATCCAAATTCTTGCTATTGTAAACCTGTTGAGGTACATTAAATAGATGGCACCTAGCCTTAAGGATAATACTTACACTGCAGCTCTTTGGACAACAAAAAGGTTAAAAAAAATAGTCATCTTTGTGGCAAGGAAGCAGGGGGAAGGGGACAAGGTTAGACAGCTTTTAATGCTTTAGAGCACTATGCTTTTGATGGGAGCATTTGGTTTTCTTAGAGTCTAACATAAAATCTCTTGACTTAAAAGCAATCCAAAATTTGGGTATAATAAGGCAAGAAAAGGGAGTGATTTCTGCAGTTTATTGAATTTTTCACTATTTAAACATAATTCTGATTTTTTTTTTACAATAATCATCCAAACAACATCTACTATTAAAGGGTTCTTTTCCTCTTTTTTTTTTTCACCGCAGTTTTCTCCAAAAAGCCTCTTTTTACTATTGATCACTAAAAGAAACATCAAATCTCAAAGGAAGAAAGGTATCATTCAAGGCATACAGAAAATATTTGTAGTTGATCTGGCCTGTAAGGAACAGTGGATAAGATCAATAAAGTGAAAAACTGAAGATGCAACCTTTCTGGTCTCAAAGGCTGACTGCTCTTTGTTGGTCCAATAAAAGGTATTGCTTTAATCTACAGTATTTTATCTGCCAAACAAAAATTACTGTTTCAGAGTTTAAGCCCAGTTTTTCACCTCTTCATATGCACTAACACTTTATTAATAAGTGTAAAAATGCATGTTTCTACCTTTGCACGTTTTTATTCTCTGTGATACAGTTTTGTAAAATGGTTGCAAATTAACTATTTATCTGTGTTAATACACTTACTGCTTAATACCCTCCTCCACACAGAAATAGCCTAGCAGTTGCAGTGTACAATTTTGGTGGGCTGAAAGCCTAGAGAATGTGGACTCCTATTTCATGGATGGTAGTTAGATGTCGCTACAGCCTTTGTGAGGTTCATTCCCTTGCTATGATCACACCTTGACTGATTAGCTACAGTGTAGTAAACATAGCAGAATTTATCTATGGTAGCAGTGTCTGATTGTTAAAAAAAAAAAAAGGAAATGGTACTGAGTACTGTGTTTCAGGGTAGGATAGGGGATACACTTTGTTTGTCCCATCTGCACTATCAGAGTCTTTATAACAACAAAATAGTTTAATCACAGCCACGTATCTTCTACTTACAACAGTGAAAATTTCACAGAAATTGTTGAGATGTACAAGCAGAAATGGTCAGAAACATAAGAGTCAAAAGAGCTGTGGAAGAGTCTATTGCATGAAACACTCATGAAATTACAGCGATGGGCAAGCACCTGGAAGCCACCTGACTCATAATAGTCAGAATATGTTGAATTTGGTTAGTGGATGGGATGAAAGGGAAGATGTAGTACTGGTTGAGTGCTTTTGTGAATAAGAAAGGGAATTTCTTGATGTTATTGGACAATAAACTTAACGTATAAATAAGTCACCCACAACAAGTATTTGGGAGGGCCCTTGCATCCTTTCTGTGAAGACAGAAAGAACTCTGAAGCCAGATGGAAAATAAACAGAGAAAGCATGACTCTGTCCTAAGAAAAAATAGGCTGAGGTGGAGACACTAGAACAGAGGGTCCAGGTCTTGTGTGTGTCCAAAGTATCTTTGCTCTTGTCCAATTGTTATTTAATAATAGTATGCAATTTGTCAGTATATAAACAGAACCACACTTTCCCCTTCTCAGGCTTGAAAATGTCAATCCAAAGTGGTGTGAGTAGAATTATGGGTATCACATGAAAATAATACTGGAAATAACCTTTACACACATCCTTTCATAAATATTATTAATACTGATGATAACTATTTTTTCAGTCCTTGTATTTTGCTCCCTATCTTGTATGTTTCTCCCTGCCCAAAGGTGAGTACAGACTGGATTTAATTCACAAATTTATGCTACTGATCTACAATCAATCATTCAGGGACCAGTTTTCCAGGACTCTAACACAATTTTACAAATATATTTTGTTTGGTTTCATCCACATTTGTTCTAAAAGGCTCTTCCTCATTGAGAGTCTCCATAGTTATTTTTGTATTTGAAGAGATACAAATCCTCACAGCAAACATAAACAGAAATATGTTGAGCTACAACTACCACAATGTATAATGCTTGCTCTTATTATTCATTATGGCAGAAGGTAAGATACAGTATAAACTTCTCATATCATCAGGATCTTTAGGTCAGCTGAGCCCCAGGGTTTAATTTAAGGTATGAACTGCAAAATGAGCCGCATAACACATCGAATCACCAATTTAAAGAAATAACCTTTTCTAGAAACAGACCAATTATCTTTGGGTGCTGCATAGTCTGTTCTTGGCAGATGCAGGTATACAGACACAAGGAGAAAACCAAGGATATCTACTTACCTTTATTTTACTGATTCCTGGTGGGCATGTTATTTCAAATATATTTTTTTTCCCATAAATAGTAATCATTACAATTTTAATTTTTAATTAAACACAGTTTAGTGTTTAACAGAAACACTACAGTTAATAAGTTAATAAGCATCTGCAGACAAGATTAACATAATTCCATCTCCAAAAGAAACACAGAAGAATATTTTAACATATGTACTTGTGAAATATTTTGTTAAAATAACTTAAAATTTACCATAAAGCCATTATTACCAGTTCCTGTAATACTACCTTAAAAGGCTGATATTTACCAAGTTAGTTTTACAATCATCTGCAAAAATGAGTGCATAGTAGAATGCTCAATTTGTGTATGCAGTCATTGTAATTATCAGGAAGTTCTACAAATAAAGAGTAATTCACATACATGGCTAGCAACTCAAATTCACCAAGTCATGATTTGGTACCCAGGTAGTAGGTAACCACATTAAATAAAGCATACCCACAGCTTGTGCATAACTGCACTTGAAAATCCAACACCCAAAGATTGTATCTAAAGAGCTAAGTATCTAAAGAGATATGGGGCCAAACTGAAAAACTTCGATAGTTTGATGAAAAACATCAAGACATGAATGAAAACTCTCTTTGCAACGAACTCCAGCTCAACATAAAACCATCATTGATGAGAAAGCTTGTAACAGCTCACAGAGAAACTTCCTGATAAAAGAGGTTATGAAGGCAGTTCTATCAGCTGCTCAAAAGCTTAAGAGAAAATACTAGGCTTAGTAGTTTATTAATTTTCAATAGAAAAATAAAACATCAGAAAGAATAAAAGTTTCAAGTTCTGTACATATATATATATATATATATATGAAGTCAGGAGGAAAATATAAACAGTATATGCCTTTATCCCATTAATTCCCAAATGGTACCACATTACTTCCAAATCAATATACTGCCAAAGAGTCAGCCCATGTAAAGCTTGCAAGATGGGAGAAATGTGAAGTATAAAGTGAGACTTGTTAATAACAACTCTGATGGCAGCATTCAGATGATAAGCATCTGCAGATGAGTTAGCCAACTATCTAGAATGTCTGGCACTAAAAGATTAAAGTGGTCAATTTTGTGAGTAATGAAGGCATGGAGAAGTGCAATAGTGTCAGTCACAGAAGAAAGGCCTTTACTCTCATTATATGCTTTAAATATTGACATGATTTTCTATCCATATCTTTAAATATGGAGTTGTCATAGAGCTTCTTTCTATCATAGTTTTTTTTTTTTATTTAAGGAGATAACAGTTTCTGCAACTTAATGGAAAGTTTAGGAAGAAGTCAGATTTTTATATTTTTTTTTGTCAATAGAATGAAGAATATTTTCTTTTTATAAAGGAACAGTAGTAGCCAGGTGCTAGAAATCCTTGCTGTGGATCTCTGGAGAACATCTGAATAAAGTCACAGAATTTATAGAATCATCTGCTATAACAAAGAAGAAAATGTTGGCAGAGGTACATTAATGTAAATTCCAAGGAGAAATGACTTCATGAAAGCTACTATGGAAGCTTGAATACCAGTCACTATTGGCTGATAAAGAATTAAGAAATGATGTGTAATAGGTCTCACTGTTCTAAGATCAGTGACTTCATTATAATGACACTTAGGAATACAGGAATTTTGAAAATAAACACCAGAGCAAGACATATATTCCAGAAAATATTGGCAGGAAAGTTTAAATGCTTTTGTGTTCCACATAAACTTTCTCTTCATCTCCACTAAGGAAAGTAAGATGAAATAGATTAAAGCAGTCAGGAACAGAAGAAAGGCATATTTTGAAAACAAAGCTGGAGAATCTTATATCCACCTCTTCAAGGATAGGGTAAAAGACTTTGTGCTATGTTGGTTCCTGTAGGCTACTTCTTTGCATGAAAATATCCAGTGGGCCCAAAAGCTATACTAGTTCTACTACAGGAACAGCCCGGCCTTATAGACTTAATATAAGTAACATCCTACTAGTGCATTTACATAGAATGGAAACACTTTGGTCCTCCTTATTTTATCTCCTATTGCTGTATCATCAAAGTCACAACTTTACACACACTAGGACAATTTTAGAAACATACAGAAACACAGATAAAGCTATACATAATAGCTAATCAGAGGACTAATATTTGTTTAATTTTAAATCCACAGGAAGGTGAAAGATATCTAAGTGTCTAAAATGTCACAAATTGGCTATTGCTAAATTCTAGAGTGAGATTAGTTTTATAAATAATCATTCAAGATTTCTGCTTACAGAAGTGTTCTTGGAATGGTATTCAAACTAAAATCATGTATTGAATATGGAATGCAATATTTAACCATCCATTTCAAGAGCGAATCACCTCCACTCATCTGCTCTACTCAATCTATTATGATTTCAAATTGTAAAAAAAACATGTAATGGTGCCAATGTAAACTCTGTAATATTATTTAAGAATAATTTTAGAATATTTTGCCAGCTATATATCTTAATAATCCTCCTATAAGAAGGGAAAGACAGAAAAAGTAATTTTTTTTTTGTTCAAAGTTGACATCAGTGTGTTGATAATGAGCAATAAAATCTGTGCATTATCTTTACATGTCTGAATTATGAATAAGAGGAGAGAGAAATTAAAAAAAATGCCATCACATAGTGAAAGATGAAACAGACTCTGAGGCATTATTTAAACTTGATATGAAGGGTCCAAAAAATTATTTTTACATTCCAAGGTACTGGCATGAGCCTTTGAAGGAAATAGGGAAGAAATCCACTACACAATTAGTCACAATAGCCAGCTGTCTCCCCCAAATTCTTTGTCAGAATGAACTCTCTTGACTTCTGTCCATAAATTTAGTGGTTGGAAGATCAGTAAAGTATAGAGGTTTCTGTCTATGAGTTTTCCAGAAAATCTGCACAAATCAGTGTCCTACTGTATTTTATCTTTATTGATACACATTGTGATTACAGCTCTGAGGAGATAATGCTCTTGCAACATTAGGGATATTCATCTGAGATCCAGGAAGCATTTCAGAATGTATATATATATGTATATAAATGAACTATTTTATGAAAACTAAGCTAACACTTTAACTTTTCATTGCTTAAACCCACCAGGTTTGGCTTTTAATTGGATGCATTTACACTTTCTAATCCCGCCACTCATCCTCACTCCTTCTTCCCCCCTCAGTTACTACTACATGTTAATCTTATCATTTCAAAGACATATTCCTAAAGTTGAAGAGATGACCTTGTCAGATATGCTAATTATAAACACTCTATGAGAGGGTACAAAAACCATGGTGACTGTTACTACCCAATTCAAATTATCTGACTTTTGAGAAGTATTACTTGTAAAATATCAGGTCATATTATGTGATATTAACTTGTAGGTTATTCTAATTTGTATAGCTACCAACAACTAGCACCTTTGCAGTTCATTGTTCTATAGATGCACAATTTAATAGTGTTCAAAGTTCTGTCTTATTTTGTAACATTCTACTCAAAAATATTCTTTAAAAATCCCATTTCTAGAAGGGTTTCCTAATCTGAAATGCATGTCCAGTGTTCTCCAAATAACAACACTGAGTTAATATAAAATGCATTGCCTTCTAAATAATGACTTAAAACCAATCAGTAATACTAAACATTCTGTGCAAGACTTCATGACTATTCTTTAGGTCACAACCAATTTAGAGGAATGAGGCATGGGAAGGATCACACATTATCCTCTTACTCTGGTTTTGGCTACATTTTAGATAACAAAACTAATTTTTGGAGACTAAGAGCTTGATCAAAATGTAAAAAATAATCTACAAAACTGGTCTTGAAGTATCCACTTGAAAATATATAGACAGGCATATCAATACGTTCAAGAAGTTTGTGTCTGTGGGTTTTTATTAGACCTCCTCTGCATCCAGTCTAACCACTGCAGAAGATATTCACACAGTTTGGTCTATTTCCTTTCTCCACTATGAAATCAAGATAAACTAACTGAATGGAAAGGGAGATAAATTCAATTTTTTTGAAATCTGGCACTACATCTCAGTTGCTCAAGACTTATAATAATCTCTTTTTTCTGTCTCTGAAGAATAACTTCTGATGTTAAAGTTAATTAGCTAATGAGTTTAAATATTAGAGTGCACTTGGATTAACAGATTTGTACATTTTTTAAAATCTGGAAATAAAATTGACAGCTAATTTACCTTATAACTGAGGTATTATTCAAATAATTTTCTACCTTTGAGAGAGTTTTTTCATTATTTTTTTCCTCCTGTCTGTTGATACAAACAGTTGAAAGAAACCTTAACCTGCAGCTGCATGTTTTCGATAATGCCAGGAATTTTTAAGTTTAAGCATGACAGCTGATCACACTGTAGAAAAGTGGAACAAGCTGGAAAACGATTACATTAACTATGCAAATTTGTTCCACATCTGTAGTGAATTGTCATTCACAATTAAAATTTTGAAAAGATCAACGGAGTTATGCCCATTAAAACGGAAGGTTCCATCATCATTTCTTTTGAGGTTGTGTTGGTGTCTGTTTGCCTGCAATCCATTTCAAATGCTTGATAAATATGACAGCAAAAGTTTGCTTTTGTATGAAATATTCCTGCATATTTTTAATCACAGAATTAAAGTACTATGGGTAAATACTTTGGAATGAGCTTACACATTTCAAAATAGTATTTTAAAACAGTATTTTAAGAGTATCACTACAACGTAAATGAAAGGTTTATGTGCAACTGTAAAAGAAAATAATCTAATTTTTATCTCCAAATGATAACCAGTTATAGATTTCTTCACTTGTCAAGACCTTCTTCATAGCTGCACAGTTTAACTTCTATGTTTGGGGTTCTTTTTAAATTTATTTTTACTTTCTTTATTGTTATTTTATAGTGACCTCAAGAAGTCATGTCAAATACAATCTTGTATCAATTCTTAAGAAATAATCCAGCTTCTGAATAACATTATGATTAAACAGATAAAAGACTTCTCTCTGTAACCTCTTCCAAGAGTTCAAGTAATGAAAGGAAACTTCCCATTACTATTACTTCTCAAATGTTTGTCTGAGAAGGGGACAAAAAAAGAAAACTGAACTGAAAACTGAATTCTAAAATTTGGTATTGATGAAACCCTAGAAATTTTAATTTCTGTCTTGTACTCAGCTGCATATATTCAAAGAAAATTAAATTCCTCTTGTTCTTTCCACACGTTCTTTACTGCTAATTTTCACGATCACTACATATATATAGGGGAGATATAATTCTATTTTTAAAAACCTGCTATTTTGCTTTCTCATTATTGAACTTAATCAAGCTGAACTCATTTGTGAAGTCTGTTAGTGTGAGATATTTTGCAGAGCTCACAGCTATAACTTTTTTTTCTTAAAGTAAAAAATCACTCGAGCCTGCAACAACTAGATCACAAAAAAAAAAAAAAAAAAGAAAAAGAAAAAGAAAAAAATTATCTCTAATAAAGAACCATTGTGAAAAGGGGTAAGCATCTGCCTTAAAAATAATATTTCTTTATAGGGTTAATATGAAATGGGCTTGGTTCATATTTTCACTTAGAGAAACTTGTATTTTGTGAATTCCAAGCTCTACAAAATAAAGGACTAAATGCGTAAGTCACCATCTTTTCCTATTACTATGGAGTGCCATTTGATTTGATGAGTATTTGCCTTTCAATCATGCCACATAAAAGCAAGGGCTGTGTTCTACTGCATTCACAAGAAGAATGTCGGGTGAAAAATGTCCTTCAAAGATTACATTAAGGAAAAATAAGTATACACAAGGCAGTTAAGGCAAAGGAGAAACTGACAAAGGTTTCAGCCATATTCATAGCTTTGATTTATTTCACCTATGGCATTCTGGCTTTCGGGCTGTATCTTTATGTTTTAGGAGTACAATTAAATGAACAGTTGCAACACGCATAGAAATTGGGTAATGAACTGACTAAATATTGGGTATACCTAAGGTTTTCAAAAGTTTAGCCTCTTCTCTCCCTCTGTGTGCATCAGTGCTGTTGTAAAATGAAGTCAGAAGCTGTTACCTACCTGACAAAGGCTTTGTGAAGTCCAGGGCACAAAGAAAATGCCATACAAATAAAAAGATTATTCACATGAAACCAAGGGACCTCTGGACAACTACTTGTGTTTGAAAATTGCTTTACAGCCTTTTAAGATCACAAGACACGTAGCAAAATGGGTTGCACTTTCCACCCAGCTATCCTGTGCTGTTTGTAAGTACAAGTTGGCCATCGGGGAGCACACACTGGACAGGGGTAAGCTTGTGTTTACTCTTCCATCTGCTGTTAATAAGTTCACACAGAACACTTAATCCTTTTCCTCTCCTTAAATTCTGCCTGTATTTTTTTGGATTGTCTGATTTCTTCACTCACTAATAATTTTCAGCTAGTATTTTCCACATCATTTGCTTTGGGGTGGATTGTTATCTGGTTTTAACTATCAGAAATATACATAAGATTTATGTTGGATTTTCCTATTTTTGACCATGTTTTCCTCAAGAACAAGTAGAAAAAAACCCAAACACTGCTTTACAAACCTGCGTGGCTCTTTCAGATTACCAACAGCTTTCTTATGAGTTGAACCTAAACCTTGATTTCAAGATAAATTAAAAAAAAAAAAAAAAAAAAGCATTAAAAATTTATAACTTTTCATAGTATCTTGCAGCAAAAGTAGTTTAGCACAGCATGGGAATAAAATAGTATTTATGGAACTGATTTGCTTCATCAGAATCCTGGAGTGTACAGTCACAAAAAATACTCTATACAAAATAAGAGTATTTGCACTTTTTAAGATCTGCAGTTTAATAATTGTAGATTAAGCAAACAAACAAAAAACACAACAAAGAACTGTTCACATGAATACTTTAAAATAATGTACTTGGACCAAGAGCTAAACGAACAATTAACTCTACTTAGTACAAATTACTATTTTCTTAATTCTAGAAACAGAGCTCTAAAAATAATTTACAGCACACACTAATACCACGTAAATAAAACCAAGCATACATTAAACTTGTGCTCATTGTGTTTGATTATATTAATCCTTTAAATTCATAGGTTTTAACTCTCATATATTATAACTTAATTGTAGGCACATTAAAAAAAACTTCAATATTTGTTTAGACTTGTAGAGCCCAGTAAATGTTTTTCTTTCAGAATTAAGGGGGGGGTTGGGTTTGACGGGGTTTTTTGTTTTTGTTTTTTGGGGGGTTTCTTGTATGGTTTGGTTTGGTTCGGTTTGTTTTGTTGGTTTTTTTGTTTTTTTTTGTTTTTGTTTTTGTTTTTGTTTTTTTTTTAATAGTAAAATAGATTCTTTCCTGTTTTAGCCATCTACAACAGAAAGCAGATATTCTTTCTGTTAACTTTTTTTAAGCATCTCTTTGCTGCACTTGCCACTTTCCTGATAAGTAAACAGTTGGCAAGGAACTCCCTCTTGTGGTCAAACATTCTTAATTAGGCAAAAAAGATCTGCACTGAACTGATGGTACAGATTATTAGAACATGGGTCACTTGGAACCATTAAGATTAACAATACTGATATAAGTAGTTCTAGCAAAGCAATTCATTGCAAATTAGAGATGAACAGATGCTTTTGATTTTTCCTAAAAAGTAGGGATTTGCACCACTGTTTTTGATAAATCAATTCTAAAGTGAACTCTCTACCTTGCCTTTTCTAAATCACAGCTATATCTATAACAAGATCTTAATTCACAAACCACATCTCTGAATGAAAGCACAAAGCAATGTTTAACTTCTCACCATTTCTGACTTTCCTCACAGCAGCCACAAAAGAAAGTAAATCTTATGAGCTTCAAAAAGTGCAGAAGGGTTGAACATTTCTCTGAGATGCACTGACATTTCCAGCATGCAGTTAACTAATGTTTGGCCATGGCGTGCACCAGTGCTGTCCTTTACTCTCTGTGCCAACACCTGAATAGGAGAATTTAGGTGATCTTTGCAGTGCTCCAAATTATGGATCTGACAAAATAAAATAAAATTCTAATATCTGGCAGACTGAAAAATCATCCTGTGCTTAATAGGTTGATATGAACGCTACTGTCAAATACTTCAGCAACCACAGTGAAAAACTGGTGTAACTGGAATGAATTTTTCTACTGATTTTTCCTCTGTGCTACCCATTCAATATTTTTCTGCCTAGGGAAATATCCCAGTCTGAGGGTCAGGTTTAGTTTACCCAAAGTAATCTCAAGATTTTAATGAAATCATGATTGAGACCAGGAATAACTTATTTTATGTCTTATTATGCTATTTTTATATTACAGCTGCAAGATGTGGGTAGGAATATGGAAAGCCACGGCATAATGCACCAAAAATGAAGGATTTGTCTTAGATTTTATTTCATTGTAACATCTGATTTTCCACAAGCAAAGTTTTTGTGTTCTGGTTCCCTACAAATCTTTGAATTTCATGTTCTGTAAAAATAAATGCCAGGAAAGGAAGAACACAAGGGACAGGGAAGCAGAAAGGAGCAACCCTTTATATAATGTAGGGCAGTGGATTGCTGGCTCGGACAAAATTTAACTCCTCCCCTGTAAATTCAACTTTCTATCTAGGTTCACAAGAAGTCCAAATGGTGGCGTGGGAACTGTTTGCATTCTGAGCAGCACTGCCATTCACTTACAAGCCAGACAGTCAGCAGAAAGTGGACACTCACAGGAACAGCAAAATATAATAATTTCTCTTTACGAGCACTTTTACTCTTGCACATTTAATGTGTGACAATGCACTTCATCTTCAGGACACCTCACATTCCAGCTAGCAGAAATATGGATGGTGGTATAAAGATTGGTATTACATTTAGCTTTCCTGGGAGAAAGTACAGCATTAATCTTTATTAAGGAAAAGAAAATCAAGGTTGATGAAGCAATGTTACTAAGAGGAAAAAGAAACTGTGGTTTATTAATAATCATATTTTTAGTTTCTTAATTTAAAAAAATGGGTTCATTGCCTATGCTTTACCTCTAAAACATGGAATCTGAGATCTTCTAAAAAGCAAGAAACACAACAAAAACCCCACAAAAAACAGGGCAGGAGACATAAGGAGTGCAAGGCATCCTTCACCTTTTCAGTCTTGGGGTGACACATGACCTGAAGAGCTGTGACATAGATAGAAATTTCAGGGGCCCTATCTAAAGTGCAGGAGGTTATTACATTCATCAGCAGTGTCCAGAAACACTGTAATAATCATTCTTTGCCTCTTTTTCCAGTAGATACCCAAAATGATGTATTCAGCAGGTGATGCTTAGGGTGCCAAACTCTTGAACAAGTGTTTTGAACAGAACCTTCCCTGTAAATTTCAATGGGCTGTGCTCATTGAAATTTTTGCCATAATCTTATAACACAAAGACCTGTTGAAACATGAGAATTTACACCCAGATCTCTGCCAGGCCATTGAATCTTGCAATCAAACCAATCTACAATGGTAAAGGAAAGTGCATGAAGAAGAAGATGGAGCCATCAGTAGCACAGTTTCTTCTCCTGACGCTTGGTGACATGGAAATAAATACAGGTCCTTAAATGTAAATATTACATTTTTGTCCAAGTAAGCTATGTTTGCCCACAAATATGTGGACCATAAGTCAGGTGGACACTGGTGAGAGTTGAATGAGATTGGACACTTCCCCATGTGCAGGTGAAACCACCATGGAAATGTGGCTGCATTTCACACACTAATGCCCATGGATAGTGGCTGGAGGACTGTTGTGGCATATGTACTTGTAATCAGTTTTCCAAGCTGGACAGACAAATCTCAGATTTCATTTCGGTGATTTTTTTCCTTCCCTTCATGGAGAGAACCATGACAGATCTGAATAGGTTTCCTTTTATTAGTAAAATATGTGGTTTGCATCTATCTTAAAGCTCATAGATGACGCACAATGGTTTCCATCACTGAGCAAATTAACTTGCAAAAAAATTTTTGATAGCCTTTACAGTCAAGTGAAAAAAAAAGTTTTAAGGATTAACTGGGACATACTGGACTGTTTGAATAATTCAGAAATTAGATAGCTAACATATTCTGAATGTATCCTGTTTCATTGTGAAGTCATGTCCATATGTAGGTCGTGTTAAATTTTACATATTCATGTAAAATGCTTGATCAAGGATATGAGAAATGGCTTCCATCTGGGTAACTTGTATTTTTTGTGTGTTTGAAGCACCTATATAAAAAAATTGTGGGACTGTCATGGGAAACTCTGAGCTTTTGCTCTGAGGTCTCAAACTTCTCCCTTGGTTGTAATGTTCCTTTGCTTTGTGTTTAAAGATAAGGTCCTGTTCACATTTCTCACAGAAATCCATAGGTCTTTTGCACTTGTTATTCTCATGCTGAACAATGTAAAGTAAGCACACAGCTGCAAACAATCAGTGTGCTACATGGCCTGATTGTGCACTCATAACTCATTATGAATAGAAGTATAATTCTTGCTATCTAGGGAATCTAAAATTTTAACATATACTACAAGACCTCCCTCTAGTATTTTCAATATTTATGGCTTAAGGACTCCAAAACTTTATTTCTTGGAAAACCATGTTCTATCAATAATGTTATAGAAATCTTTTAACACATGTATTTTATTGAAGCAATTACATTATCAAATCAAGTTTAAAGTAAAAAAAGCCTATAAAGAAACAATGTGATTTTTCTTAAGAAAAAATATCCGACGGACTACTTATAGTAGAACATATGTGACACTTCGATATTTCTATGAATTTCTTAATTTCTTTTAGTTATTTATATTTAAATAATGCAATACTTAAAGGAACGTAGAGAAACTTCCTTCTTATCCTGTAACGTTTCACACTTCTTACTTCTTTAAACAAAAAAACTTATGTCACTTCCTAGCACAAATATATGGAGTCAGGAGCATGACTTTTCGAAAATCTTTCTCTGAAAAGGAGAGAAAAGGAAGGTCTAAATTCATTAAAGGATGGTAAGAAATTTTTTAACATCTTTGATTATACCAGGCCTGCTGGAAATTATATCAGTCAGAGGATTTTAAGTTTATGGTACTGTTTTTCTATTTCATCCAAAACAAGAGAAAAACAAAGGTGATGCCTCTTCTTCGTAAAAGTCTCAAAAGGTGTAAAAAAAAAAAAAAAGTAAAAAACCCCAAAACAACAAGAAGCCCCCATACAAAAGGGAAAACAAGCCTGTCAATCACTCTCCAACAGTTTTAAGAAAAAAGTGTGGACTTCTCAGCACCAAGAGGAGAGATCCTGGCTAGAGAGGAGGTATTCTGTCAGCATGAGTGTATGGAAAACCCATACCTACCTCTGGACTCTTTATGCTGTTGGATTAATATAAGAAACCTTCACACAACAAATGTGTTACTGCTTTCCATTAGAAAGGAACAGAAACAGTGAAAATTTCCTGCTCTTGCTTCACAGGAGTGTTTACATCCTGAACATCATACAAATGGACGGAAAAATCTAGAAGTTGGAGTGGGCCAAGAACTTTCCCTGAAAGAAATGTAGAAAAGGGAATTCATTCTTGAAGTGAGAATTTATTTGAAATGTTCTCAATTTGATAACCAAACTGTTGCTATGTAGACATATGGCATAAGTTATAGAATGAAAGACTTGAAGGACCTCTTAGTAATCACCTAGGAGGCAACTGGCTGGTCATGAACCATTGCTACACAAGTCTGCAGATATATCTTTCATACCAGGGCTGTTTTAGCCATTTTTTTTAGCAAAAAAGAGAATTTTAGGGCTGATCCATAAACCATGGGAGACATTGTGATCAAAGGGAAAATCCATGCTGGTACTAAAGCTGTGCACTGTAAAAGAGCTTCAGCCACTAGAAATTTGGATTGTTTGCACAAAAACTGTGGAAGTGTGAAGTGAGTCTATAGACAGTCAAAATTGTACATATTAAAGTGAGTGGTAAGATGAGTGGGTGACAAGGCTTTTTAATATCTCATTGTAGAGAAAGAATGATACATCAGTGAGAGCTGTTGTGAAGAATAATACCTGAAGCTTTAGAGAAACTGATAAGTGTCTGATGAATATTTTGACTCTAGATACAAGGAGGCTTTAGAGAAGTACTTTTTATTTATCCTTTTTTTTGTAGCTGTTTTTCCTTTTGTTTGAAACTTAGAAGCTGAAAGGAAATAGATTCTTATTTTTGACACTGAGTAATTTTGAGAACAATAAAGACAGGATTACCAGCAGAGTGATTGTAAGAATAGTTGCAAAGAGAATGCCCACAAAAAGCAAGAGAGACAAACTTCATATGATGAAAAAAAAAATGCATCTACAGTGATGCAAAGTTTATTTGATCACATTAAAGAAGTATGGAAAGGCAAAAAAAAAAAAAAAAAAACCAAACCAACGAAATAGAGCATCAAGAAATAAGACATTGACCAAGATATATCCTGTCACACAGAGTAAAATATAAAAGAGGTTTCCCAGGTAGATATGATAGAATGATTTAACTTTGAAGGAAACTCCAGAAGTTGCCTCATCTAGTATTTTGTGGAAAACATGTCTAATTAGATTGAGTTGATTAGGGCTGTGCCTAGTCAAGTCTTCAACACCTCCACAGATGGAAGGACCACAGCTTCTCTGAGCAACCTGCTTCAGTGCTCGAGAATCCTCATGGTGCATATAAAATAACATTAAAATAAAGGAAATCTTTATTACTTCATTTCCCTTCTTCAAACTTGCCTCCAAGTTTTCTAACTTGGCTGAAAACATCCTGATCTGTTGCACAAATGTGTTTTATTCTCATAACTGAATCTCTTGGTGGCTGCCACATGCAGAGATCTATGTAAACGTTTTTCCCTTTACCACAAGAATTTTTAAGGCCTGTAACGTTTTTCTAACCTGTAAGCAGGTTTGGTTTTTTCTTAGTACCCCATCAAACTTATGTGTAATGGGATTAATCCTGTAAATTTTGGCTTAGACTCCCTCTCCTTGTTTGGGCTGGTTTCTTATTCCCTTTTCCTAATTCATTTGAAGTTTCTCTCGTAGATTCCTCCCACCAAGGGCAGTTCTTGCTACCTGAAAATTATCTCCCCAAAATCAGATTGTTCACAAAGCTTTTTTTGGCCATTTGGAAGTTACTAGTTTTAGGTGACTACATTTTCCTAAACAGATAATGTTATAAGTCTGTGTCTTAAAATATAGTCAAGATCAGCACAGGCCGAAGGATGGGAAACAAATTTATCTTAGTACAGCCCTTATTGAGAAAGTGCTCAAACAGAAAATTTGCTCTTAAAAGGTACCTTTGGAATAAGTTGTTCCACCAGTTCAGCATTTGTTGTAAGGTGAAAATAAGGTCTAATCAGAAGCTTTTAGGAAACATTGTGCAAATGAAGAATGCATCCAAGATACAATAGGTACACTATGATTACAATACAATATAGATTACAACAGATATTACAGAAACTCTGAAAGTCTCAGCAAAATGGTTGTGAATATTTAATGCATTTCAGGGACATCAGTTTCTTATGCATTATAAACTTAATTGGATATATATCCTAGTGAATAACAAAACACATTTGCAAGCACAGCACAAAGTATAAGCATATCTCTTAGGATCAAAAAATATCCATCAATATCTGTGTAGAAGGAGAAGCTGCATTCATATTCTACTTGCATTGCAAGACAAAAATGTAATATTTAGCAAACATTTGTATAAGGAAAATTTTTATTAAGGGAGCTGGGAGATTGTCACAGAAAAGGTTAAGGATGATATACACATTTTCTTCAATGAATTCATGAGGTATCTGAAATTTCTGTATTAAGTACAATATTAGTGATAAGGGTTTGTTGAATGACTGAGGTGGAAAATACAAAAAAGCTAACATCAAGATCAAATTCTGCATTTTCTGTAAACTAATCTAGGAGATTCAGAATAGATCTTGTTGCTGATATGTACTACCAAACTGTGGAATGATCCGGTGGTGAGAATATCTATTAGCACATGTCTCTTGGAAAATTTTAGTTTATTCCACAAAAGGTTGCTTGCAATACTGTCCACAGGTTCTTCAGAGGACTGTGCTTTCTTGTCAAATGCCAACAGGCAAGGCCAGAACAAACCATGGAGAATTAAGGACAAATCTCAAATACCAGTTTGAATGGCATGAGAGACTCACAATGGCAATATACATTCACTAACCAGAAACAAAGGGAAATCACTCAGAAAATTAAATGAGAAACAACTTATAATGATAATCGTTACAGAGCAAATGAGAGACATTAAAATTGACTTAGAGCCCAGGACACACGCAAGCATCAGGTTAAAAGCATTAATAGACCAAATCTAACTGGAAAATAAAAAGTATTTTGACCAGTAAATATGACAATAGTCACATCAAAATCTCCCAACCACAAAATCTCCCAATCAGCAAAAGTTTGAAGGAAGGAATAATTTAGAAATTCCCTGTAGGAACAGTTTGGGTCATTTCCCGAATGTATTCCAAATTGGCCTAATTGATGCTTTTTTCTAGATGCTATACACTGTCCTTTCATGTTGGAATCAGATCTGCTAAAGAAGCTGAAAAATGAAATAGGATGCCCAGTTTCCTTTAGGATGCCTTTTCCTTTACAAAAAGGATGCTTTTTGTAAAGCTGGTGTACTTTACAACAAGTGAGCTTGAGATGTTGTTAGGTTTGTTTTCTTTCATTGTGGTGTTTGATTTTTTGGGTTTGTTTTTTTTTGTTGTTGTTGTTATTAGTGTGTGTGTGGGTTTTATTTATTTTTTTTAATTTGAGACTGTTAGCTTAATTTTGTATTATAATATTAATGCAAATATAACCCAAATAGCTTCACAAAATTAAGCTGCTGTATGTATTCATCAGTAGAATAACCACCATAACCACCTCCAGTGTAAAATGTTTCAACTGTTGACTACCACCAACCATACCTAATTACTTTTTGGGAGGGGATTTAAAAATGCAGAATTTAATTGCCCAAGGGCAGAAGTGTAGTTTCTCATAGTAGGATCTGAAAATATAACCCTTAATGGAATAGAGTTACCTGGTAATAGAGACCATCATGTCTTTTAATACTGTCCTTGCTTTCGTGACCAGTATAAAATATTCAAGTATATTACTACTGTTATTGTTGTTTCAATAAATTGTTTAGTTTATAAAGCCATCTAATTTTTGTGTTTTCTAAGAACTTGATGTTTAGTTTGAAGTTATTAAAAATAATATGCTATTATAGCCCTGTAATAAGCAACCATGTTCTAGTGTCTTTCCAGATTTCATTGTATTTTCTTTCTTTATGAACTGAAATACATAAATTCTCTTTGTATCTTTATATATATACTCGTATATATATTTTATCTAATGAATATTTTATATATAAATACATATATTTATTGGAAAATATATATCTTACATAAATATTATAAATATGTTTACGATAAATATATGAAAAATGTATAAATTATTTTATATTTTTCAAACTGTACAGCTGGAAAATATCCTTACTAGAGGAATGGATGCATCAGCATAATGGCAAAATTAGAACACCAAAGGAAAAAATAAGTTATTTAGCATAACTGGATTATTGCTCTCAGAACTACATAATTTAAAATACAATGCTAGCATTCACAAGGGAAAATCCAGATGGTTAGCAAGTCCCACACAGTCACAGTCTCATAAAATTACTCCACTTAACCCAAAGGCTTCTTTTCAATTTTATTCAAGTTCATATGAAAATGTGAATTTAAAAGGTATCTGGATGTAAAACCAGTACCTGGGTTATATTTCTCTTTAAGCCCCTGAGAAATCCAGATGTTTTGCAGACACCTATGTGAGTTTCACTGGACTCAAATGACAGATCCTCTGCAACTTGGAAGGTTATCCAGTTAGTGCTTTTTTGACTATGCTAGCAGCTCCTGATAAGCACTTCCCTATAACTCATGCAGAGATGAAAGTTCTCTTTAGCAGTGCCCTGAAGTGCAGTCCTGAGGGAGGCAATAACAAGGAGAAAACTTAGGAGTAAATTGTTGCAGAGTATCCTCTCCCAGGAAGGAAGAAGTAGGAATATCTGGATCCCTGTGGAAAAAAAAAAAAAAAAAAAAAAAAAAAAAAATAATTTTGGCTCTGGGAAGCATTTCCCATTGCATGTAGATCTGCAGTGTCTCCATCTCTCATGGTCAAATGCCATCAGCAGTGGCAGATCACTGGGTATTGGAATGGGTACTGGAAGCCAAAACCTCACCACTTTTATAATGCAAGCACTTCAACTCAGGGCACAAGAGGATTACCAATCAGTACGGAGTTTATAAAGCTTTCTTGTGTACTTTATCCCTCCCTTGCACCCAGACCTGGGAGTTTGCGCAGTCACTCTGGCTCAGACTTAGACCTACTCATCTCCAGCATTGCCTTTTTGTTTTTGTGTTTTTTTTTTTTTTTTTTTCTGGTGGAAATACAAGTCTTAATAGAAATGGCATTTATTCTTCTGATTTTTGTGCCTTCAGTACCGGGTGTTTTCTATATGCTTTTAAATGGATGTTGTGACGTGGGTTTTAATGACTCATTTTACCCCCCCTTGTATATTAGCTTCTCTATAACTTAAACATAGTAACCCTTACAGTTTTAGTTACACTCTTTGCTTAGCAAACCTTTTCTTTTACTCTTTAGCCTGTGCTCTGAAAGATATTGAAATTGCCACAGCTTTTATTGTTTTACAAGTTTATATTTATACAGTGTAAATACTTTTTATCATTAAATATTCCATCTAAATCACTGTAAACTAATTATTTTATATTTTACTGAAGCAGGCATCAGCATACAGCACTAACATTATTTCATTTGTAAGGTATTTTTCAGGTGAGTTTAAATTCTGAAAAAATGCAAATTTTTTTGAGCACATATATACAAAACTATGCATTTGGATGCTTATCCTCTCTTTGTATATGATGGCATTGTAAAATGATTCCAGTAAAGTCTGCCCTTATTTGTTTGAAATAGTCAGTGCCTGGAGAGCTCACTGGTTTAATTGGGAGTTTGAAAGCAATCTGTATGGAGCAGGATGAGGTCTTTTGACATGTTTCAGCCCAGATTGAATCTTTACAGCTGAGCTACAACCCATGAAAAACATGGCTTTATAATGGAAATGCTGACACAACCTTTCAATTAGAGTAGTGTTAACTGCATCATTATAATTAGGGACGCACTGACCCTCTGAAAACTCTGGTTTTCAGATCAGGAGAAGGTATTCTACTGCAGCTGGTCACTAGTGAAATTTTTTGTAAATCCAGAAAAAGATAGCTGATTAAAAATATGTGACTTAAAGTTATGATTTGGAGTTTTTTGGGGTTTTTTTTGTTTTTTTTAACAGAATAAGAAAGGGATATATAAATTTTGCCAAGGGTCAGCTTCAGTTACAAAAGAGTTCTCTCAAGCACATTCTGTGACCCAATAAAGTAGCTATTTTAAAAAGATGCTTCTGAATTAATTTCTCATACATTAAATAGACTATCATCCTTTTATATAAAACTGACAACAGAAATCCAAGTGTTTTCAATTAATCATTTCACATACAATAATTTAAAATATGTGATGCGTACACAGCTTGCCAGCCATTCTTAAAAGCCTACTACTAAGTACTGATTTTGCTCAAACCCACAAAATTAAAACTCTGGAAAAAGTGCTTATGACACAAAAAGTGTCATAAGCAGTAGCAAAGTTGTTTGTAACAACGTCAGTACAGTTCACTGAGGGATGCTGCAGTCCATGAACTATTTCTGGAAAAAGCCTCTCAGTGGTTTGTCAGTCATTACTGTGCTCCAAATCTTCTGTCTTAAGGTGAGATAAGAGTCACAGAGCTGTAAAAAAAAATGTACTCATATCTATATTTGTCTATGGACTTACTGAAGAAAACAACAGAAATGAATAAAAACCTATTCTTTCTAGGTTAGTGGTACTGCATCTAGCTGTCAGCATGAAAAAGTTTGTGGCTGACAAATATTACTACAGTTAAGCAAGTTCATTCTCAGATACTCATAATAACATCAGATAACTTTCTGAGAATATTTTGTTTATAAGTTTTACTGGTTTTCAAGTTTATTTCCTTTCTCTTTTCAAATCACATTCTTATTTCTCACAAGAAACTAATAAATACAGATTACAAACTCAAATACTCTGGTGCTAAGAAACATAAAAGGCTCACTGTGTATTCTTTGCTCAGCCCCCTTATAAATGATTACATTTTTTCTTAAATTTTATAATCACATGCTATTTTGTTCTCTAACTTTTTATGTCCAGGATGTGTAGCACTCACCAAAGAAGCAGTAGCTGGTGAATGTGGGCTCAGTTTACTACAATGAATCGAAAGTACCATCTGCTAACAGAAAGAGTTAGTCTTTTCTGTAACACATGGAGCTGTAACTAATACCTTCATGAACAATTGGTCATGTACTTTTTGCAACGCTCAAGAGAAATTCAATGTATTTACTCCAAGATAGTAGGCATCTGATTTCTCTATGAACTTTGCATTTGATGGAATTGAGCTGCATTGCAGAATTTCCTGACACAAAGTCTTAATTTCTTAGTTTCTCTGCACCAGAAGGCTTACATATTATTCAGTCAGAAAAAGAGAGATATAAAATTAATGGTAACTTTTGAAAAGGAAGCTTAAATATTTGGCTTCAGCTTACCTTGTGCAAAGTAGAGTTACACAGTGACACCTGAGTTTGGACTGAGTTAAATAGCTACAGATACAGTCAACAGTATTCTCTTCCTCAACTAATTAGTTCATTTTGTTTTTACTTCTGAGCAACGAACTTAATTACCCCACAATACTGTTGAGACCCAAGGTAGTGTCTCTGTAGTTTGTATGTTTTCCATGGAAGCTTCAATAAAATTTAATTTAGGTACCTTCACGTGGTGCTACCTGATGTGACAGACATACTCTACCATTAGATACAAGCTGTGCTGTAGATGCAATGCAGTTTTCCATGTCTCCTTTGATCAGTAGTCACAGCCCTTTCAATTTGTATTTTGCATTTTCAGCAAAAAAAAGGATCAGGGTACTATGATCAACATTTTCCTTGACAAGCAACACACCAGTCAGACCCACAGCAATGACCATCCTCTGCATCAAATAAGGGAGAGAGGGAAAAGAAGTGCATGATGAGGTAATTAAAGGCTATAATGTATTCACACTGAGTTGAATTAAGGTTTCAATTACAATCTTAATTATGGGTTTTCTAACATTTGAACAGAATGTCACTGTATAAAGCTGCTTTGCTCAAGGTAGACACACACCAAAATTTCTTAGAGAGCTTGAGAGATAATCTGAATACTTGGTTTTAGTAAGCTTTTAAGTCACTTCATGAAAAGAATAGCTTGCATGGGGTTTTGATTGTTCATTTTGTTTTTTTAAAGCAAATGGAAAACTCATTTGTGTCCCTGTCACCAGCATTTTCTTCCAGTTGTGGATATTAAGATATTTGTGAACTAAGAAGCAAGAGGCTAATGCATAATAAAAAGACCGATAGAGTCTTCTCAGATACTTGGACAAACAAAAAAGTTCACTGTTCAGCATTTCAGTGAATAAAAAACCCCATACAACTGAAACCCTTGAATCAAATGAAGAATTCAAATTGACATTTTGTGAGAAAGAGCCCTTGGCAGAAGAGGGCTGCTGTGTGATGCTGTGTTCTGATCCCCTATTTTCTATCTTTGCTTTCCTTTCTTTGCTTCAGTTTTCTTACTGTAATGACTAACTTCACAGATTTTAAGAAAAGACAAATGTAGGAAAAAAGGGGTCACATTTTCAAATTAATTATTATATTAATAACACTGGCTGGTATCACCAGTGCTATCTATTCTAAAAAGCATCCTTCTCTAATCCTTAACAGACTGTGCTGATTTTTTTTTTTGTTGTTGGTCGGTTGGTTCGTTGTTTTTTGGTTCTTTTTTTTTTTGTTTGCTTGGTTGTTTTCTAGCTAAGGAATGTTCTTTCAAATTATGGTTTGTCTGGAAAGAAGAAAAATTGTGACCATATATAAAATAACTAATTCCTGATTTGCAATCATGATAGCATCTAAACAGTTCCATGCTTGTGTCAGAGGATTGTTGTAAAGTGCTCATGACTACAACATATGACAACCTTCTGTTCCCAAACAATTAAATAATCTAAAGGATTATTTATAACACACACTGCATTGTTTATGCACTCAAATCAGATTCTTTTTTTAGTCATCCAGATATTTAATTGCTTCTTTGCTGTGTATCTCAAATGAATGATCAAAAAAGGCTGATAAGATTCACAATTGGCATTTTATAACATTTAGTGTTTGGTACCAAGTGACTAATATGATTTAAAGTCTAGACATAGAAATATAGCTGACTAGTGTGTTGTTGTTTTCTGCATCAAGCAGAATCTGTAAAATTTTTGAATCACGACAAGAGTCTACAGGTACCCATTGGCTCATACACAAGCTGTCAAAATAAGGTTTCATTTGTGGTTATGAATTAGCTTTTTGTTAGTTTAAGAAAGACTACTATGATTGAAGAGTTAATAGTATGATAAATAATCCTTTCAAACCCACTTCTATGTTTATTGTGTGTTAGGATATTATATCAATGTCTTCTGAAAACCATGCATATTATTCTAGATACCTAATTATGTGCTATACTTTTAATTTTAACATCAGCTGCTTTGTCGATTCTTTTTTCTCCCTTGTGGGGCTCAAATAAACCTTCCTTATGTTAAACATACAAGCTATTTCCAAATAAATCTTCATATTTAAGGTGTAATCTAATGAAACCTTATTTTAAGAATTTTTTTTCTTGCTGAACTGCATGTTCCATTGAAAGATCTGGGGTGTATACAATGTTAATGGTATTACATGGTTATGATACTGATGTATTTTAATATATAATTATTTGAATCAAACTTTTGAAACAAACATATTTTAACAATTTTATTTATTTATTAATATTTCTTTTTAATCTTAAGTACCAAATGTTAGTGACTGAAAAATTGGTTTATTTTGGTCCTTGGTCCTTCAGAGATCTTTTAATTCAAATTGTTTATCTCTTGTCGATATGTATTTAGCCCTGTTGAGTGAATAAGCTTTAAGGAGTGGCAATCTGTGGTTTTTTAAGGGAAGAGTTAGGCCACCTGCATTTTTGGAAAAATGTCTCAAAGGCCTGGGGAAAAAAAAAACAACAAACACAGAGTTGTTACACAAACCTAGGCATTACCCCAGATCAGATTAGGAGAACATCTATTGTTGTTTTCTAGGGCTTGTGGTGGGCAGAGCTTCTTTCAGCAAGAAAGCTCACAGTGAGTTTCTGTCAAATCCTCCCAACACTCCCTAAAGCATATGTTGGAGGTACTTGAAATTAGGCATCCTCATATAACTATGGCTGTTCTCTTTTACTGTGTAAACATCTAATTGGTGTAATTCTTAGACATGCTCTTAGAGCAGTCGACACTTAGGAAGCACAAGTGTATAATAAAAGGATGTCACTGCTATTTTAAATTAAAATTGTTCCCTATTTTTATCAGAAGAACAGCATGTAAGGACACTGTCAGTTGATTTCATTTAGCAACTGGAGGAACAAAGTAGCCTTAAAAGAGTTTTAATTTTTCCTGTATTTGTACAGTGTTGGCATCTATTCCCATGGAATCCAACAACACATTAAGACTTTGGGGGGCATAGGGAGGTTTCTTTTACTAACCTCAGCATACTAACTAGCCAGCTGAGACTGAGGAGAGCTCACTTTGCATAATAATGGCATACATGCATTCTGCTTATACTTCCTTGGCAGTGTTATCTTAAAGAACCAACACATATCATCCATTTTGCAACCAAGTACTGAGAAATCAGAACATCTAATAGATGCGTAGGTAATTAAGGGAATGCATACCAGCAGCCATAGAATTTTTCAAAGAAAAATAAATTTAATGAAGTGTTTTCCCCAGATACAGCAAGAGACAATGTTCTCAGCTAACAGAAGCAGTGGGTGTTGTTGACAATACTGAGAATTCAGTTTTATTCTTAAAAAAAAAAAACAAAAAACAAAACTCTTTAAATATACAATATTTCCAGAAGGAAAAAAAAATGCTATCTCACTGACTAATAGTATTTTTAGAACTATGAAAAGTTTTGTAAGCTGGAGAGAAAAGTGGTCAAGCAGAGAGAAATCTGGAGAAAACAAATGGGGGGTGAGTCAAACTTCATTAATAGTAGCGAATTTCTAGAACAGAGTGCTTCAGAAAAAAGTGACAAGATCAAAAATACAAGAATAGCTGTCAAATCTCGAGAGAGATCACAGAATCAAAGACTTTTTTTTTTTTAAAAGGAGCTTTAAGATAATCAAGTCCAACCCTGAGCCTAACATTTCTAAGTCCACCAACGGTAAGGAGAATTATTGGCTAAACTGGCTTTTGAAAAAAAAAATAAAGAAGGATTTCAGGGACCTCAAATTTTACCTAACTAAACAAAAAATTAAGGAAAAGTTGCTCAAAAAGATGTCACAATATTTTATATATCACAATATTTTAGCCAATACTGTGGGGAAAAATATGTCCAAATGCATCATCATCACATGGGAGTCTGTTTGCAACTGAACTTTGTTTTCTCCTTTTATACCTGATGATATTTTCATCATTCACCCAAATTCACAACACAAACACGAGGTGATCAAACATAGCTTATTCTAGTTTAGAAAGTGGTTTTGTGTCACAATTGCAAGGGGGCCAACTGGGGACCCTAAAACAGCTGCTGCAGATAGCTGGATAATTAAAGGAACTGGGGGGGCAAAGTAAGCATATCAGTCTAGAAAGAGCAAAAGGCAGGTTATGGATGTTGAAATTTACAAAGATTCTGTGAAGATTGTTAACAAGAAAAAATGTAGTATCATCTGACAGAGAACAGAAAAGAGAGGAAAAAAACTTCAGCAGGTTCAATACTGAACTTTACTGATGTGGTTCATTGAAATGGAACTTAGGCATATAGATGTTACCATTTTCATGATACATATACCAAGTATACAAAAAGTTCAGAAAAATCCTTAAAAAAAAAAATCATAATGCACTGCACTTCTCCTAATCCTTCGGCAAAGCTATTAAGCCAAAAAGGAGAGAGAATTTTCAGAAGAGCTGTTCCTTGTGAAATATGTGCATTTTTTAAAGCAGGAATTACAATAAAAACTGCATTTTAATGAACCTATACATTGCAAGTTTATGTGTTGTCCTGTTCCACATATTCTACAGGCAGGAGCCTGTACTGATTTTTTTCTGTTCTATCATTAAAGTTACTGGGATACACTATTTGTACATGAAGAATCACTTAAAAAAGCAAATTGAGAAAAAGTTTCTGTGGCCTTATTCTGAAATCCTTTGCTTTCATATGTGGTGACTGAGCTGAAATAGAATATTTCATACAGTCACACAATGCTTTGGGTTAGGATGCACCATTAAAGGTCATGGGAGGGAGGACATTTCACCCAGAGCAATACTCTTCCTATCTCCATTTCATAGGGTATGGTCTGCAGGGTATGGTCTGCATCATTCTTTATTGGGACACAAGTATTGGCTCGCCAGGTCTTGAACAGAATGTGGTGGAGAAGGAGAGGGGTGGACAAGGAAGCAGCAGAAGTTACAACCAGGGTGCCCACTTGTCTTCTGGTTTATGAAGAAAGAAGCTATAGTTGTAAATTCTCAATTATCAGTTCGCAAGCCAGGAGCACACAACTATGAAAATCCCCATTTGAAACATGTGGTACTTCAGCTTGAAAATTCATGAATATTTCACACACTGTACAAAAAGAGCAGCAAATAGCAGTAGAGGCCTCTCTAGATAGCAAATGTTCTGTAGGTTAAGTGAGTGTGGGTAAATGCAGGGGGCCTTCACATTTTGAGCAGGAAACGAGCCTAACTATACAACAGACCTTAATATAGACTATTTTCATAATGTGCTGTCAAGAGGATCATGCTGGGTGATTTGCTGTAATGAACTCCACCTGGAAGCTTGGTAAATCTGAAACAGGGGGGAGGCTGGCTTGTGGCTGGTTGCTACTCTTACTGTAGCTCTGGCTGACTGAGCTCTAACTTGATCATTAAGTGATCATCCCAACCAGGAATGGTGAGAAATGTTTAGAAATTTCCCATTCAGGCTGATACATTTAATAGGCAGGCTGCTGAGTGGATGGGCTTGATGAACAACTTCTCTGTAAGATTCAAGAAAACTTCTCTTCAAAACTGGATTTCGTAAAAGAATTACTGCCACAGATAAAATGGCAAGTGGAAAAGTACCAGGACAAGTTAATCTATTAAGGCTGAACTTCAATACAATTTCAAGATACTGAGCCCCCTTACCTAATTTAAGATATAACACCCATTGTCATTTTTAGTTTCTGCATCTCTGGTTTCTAAGCACAGAAATAAAGCATTTGATGTATTTGAACTATAATATATTGTACTTAACTGTTAGATACATACGAGCTATTCTGTATGTCAAAGGATCATCAGTTTAGCCAAGAACAAATTAATAGTTAATGGTACTACAAGTGCTTTTTTGCCTACTTTTAAATGTATTAGTCCCTTAATAATCTTACTGTCTAGAGGCTATTTGCCAAAACAGTATTAGATAGAAGTATTATGAAAAGTACAAATAAATGATATCTATGGAATCTGTGCAGTATTAGCTATTAAAATAATAATATATTTGGAACATATGAGATGCAGCACATTATTCTATTATTACAGAATCACAGACTATCAGATTTGGAAGGGACTTCTAAAGATCACCTAGTCCAACTCTCACATTAAAGCAGGGTCTCCTGGAAAGCATCACACAGGAACATATCCAGGTGGTTTTTGAATATCTCTAGAACAGCATTCATGGCAGACTCTGTGAGTGCCTTGACACTTTCATAGCAAAAAAGGTTTTTTTCTTATGTTTAAATTTAACTTCCCATGTTCCAGCTTGTGTCCATTGACCCTCGTCCTGTCACTGGGAACTACTGGCTCCATCTTTCTTGCAACTGCTCTTTGGTTTCTTATGGGCATTGACAAGGTTTTTCCTCTCCTATCTATCATGACCCTGATACCCTTCTCTAAAATGATTTCCAGCAAGTCCACCCCTAACATATATTGGTGCTTGGGATTTTTCCTCCCCAGGTGCAGGACCCTACACTTACTCTTATTAAACCTTATCAGGTTGTTCTCCCCACCTCTGCAGCCTGTCTAGCTGATGCTGGATGGCAGCACAGCCCTCTGGAGTGTCAGCCACCACTACCAGATTTGTATCATAAACTTGCTGAGGATACACTCATCCAGGATGCTGATGAGCATGTTGAACAAGACCAGGCTGAATATTGACTCTGATGAGTTACAGGCATCTAACTCCACCCTGCTCCACTGATCACCATCCCTTCTGTCACACAGCCATGTCTCAATCCACTTCAATCCACTGTCCACTCATCTAGCTCACACTTCTTGAGTTTGCTAACGAGTATGTTATAGGAAACACTATCAAAGCCTTGAGGAAGTCAAGGTAGATAATATCCACCGCTCTCCCCTCATACAGCCAGTCAGTAATGACATCATAGAAGGCAGTCATGTTGGTCAGGCATGATTTCCCTTGTGTGAATCCATGCTGACTTATCCCAATGATATTTGATTTCACATGTTTTGTGAAAGAAATGTCCAGAACAATTTTTTTCCAACATGTTACAAGAGACAGAGGTGACACTAACTGGCCTATAGTTCCCTGGCTCCCCAGTCTTGCCCTTTTTGAACACTGGGATGGCATTAGCTTTCCTCCATTCACAGGCACCTCTCTTGTTCTCTATGGACTCTCAATGATGGACAGATGCTTCCCATCAGAGCCCATGGATAAATGAACAGCTAGTTTGGCTAAGTAATCTCTAACCTCCTCTACAAAAGCAAAGTCTTCCTCTCCTCAGGTCTTATATCTTATGTCCAGGGCCTGGGATGTAAGAGGGCAGGCATTTTCAGTGAAGGCTAAAGCAAAGAAAGCATTAAAAATAATTATGACTTCCCTGTGTCTTCAGCCACTAGGACACACACCTCATTCATCAGGAGGACTACATTTCCCCTATTCCCCCTTTTTGTACTGATACAATGGAATAAACCCTTCTTAATGTTTCCCAGCTTTAGTTCCTGGTAGGCCTTAGCTTTCCTCATTGCATCCCTGCATTCTATGACTATGTTCCTATATTCCTTCCAAGTCGCCAGTTCTGTTGTCCACATTCTGCAAATTTCCTTCTTCCCTTTAGTTATTTTTCAGAAGACCCCTACTCATCCACACATGCCTCCTACCTCCTTTATTTGACTTCTTCCTTGTAGGGATTCACTGGTCTTGATTTTGGATATAGATATATAAATTTTAACCTTCTTAAAATGGTTATTCTGCTATGTTTCATAGGAAAAAATATAACAGACAAGTAGATTTAAACTGTGAAAACAAGAGTCTGCTTTGATTGTTTCAGTTTCATATTTACTTTTTTGTTTTACTTCAGTATGATCATACTGAAATCGCTATGTGGTAAACATTCTTCAGAACCAGCATCCCCCTTTTCTCATGAACATCATAGCCCAAAATGTCAGACCAGACTGATCTCAAAATTTCATAATCAGACCTCAAAGCACTATGTCAGACTTGGAAAGTTAGAATTTCATTTTGAAGTTGCAGATAGTTACTATCTAGTATTTGTATATTAGTAACAGCACCTTTTACTGTCATAAAAGTAATTTATATGCATATAGATGTAAGTAAGAGAAAGCATTGGGTTCCCTCACTTTGGAAAGTTTTAAGTCTCATCTCAACAGGGTGCTGGAATATCTCATTTAAACTAATATTAGAAGGGTTGGACCAGGTGATCCTTGAGGTCCCTTTCAACCTGACATTCTACAGTTCTATGAGATATTTAGCTGAAAATTAAGTGTTTTAAATGAACGATCAAAGGATCTGTTATGAACCCTTAGATGAAAATCCAGAAGTAGAAAACTTGGTGTTTAAAGCAGTCATAAATTCAGTTCCTTTAAGGCTTATTCAAATTTGTTGCTATTCTAAAAGAATGGAATCACCAGTAAAAAAATAGATTCATGAGTTAAATCAGACTCTGCCTATGTATTTTAAATGTCTTCAAAACTGCCTTTTTAAAGCTAAATTACCTCTCTGCAAAAACTAAGCACTTTAATATATTTTCAAAATTTATGGATTTCAGCTTCATACAAGGGACCAAAGCTTTAACCCCCAAAGCTTAAATATATATTGCAGATTTAACTCCTTTTCAACAGTTTAGTAATGCAATAGCTGGCATGAGGTTTGCTTTAGAAGTCATAAATATTTATCGTGATTCCACTGAGAATGTTGAAAAAAAATTTTGTATTTATGTGTGTGCATAAATTCATATAAATATATATATTTTTTAAAAATAACATATCAATAGTATTAGCTATATCTGTGTATCTAGAATGGTCAAGTTATAGGGTTCAGGTTTATCAGTTAGAAATCAGATGCAAAAAATTTACTCTACTGTACTCTACTGTAATTGAAGGACTTCTGAAAGAAGATCTTAGCAGAAAAATGTAGCTATGTGAATCTTCCTCCCATACCACATCAATGCACTTCAGGCAAAGTGCAGACCAAAATTATTAATACTATACAAACAGCTAAATGTATTAGGCTACATTAAAGAGAGTTTCAGCTGGCCTCTCAGCATTTCAGTGTCTTGCAACATGTTTCAAAAATTTTTCTTACTTCTTATTCTTTGTGTCATGATTTTTTTATTGAGCAAAAATAAAATTTCTCTTTTCAGTACTTTTTAGAAAATGCAATTGGACTCTTGTTTTTGCTCTTGCTTTGTTTCTTTTCTTCTTCTGACAATTCACTGCCTCTCTGCTGCACCAAGCTCTTAGATGCGCTCTGCCTTTGGGATGCACAAACATCTCAACATCCATCTATTCCCTGCCTTGGTGACTCAATGATCAGGTGACCCAGGGCCTTTTTCCATCATGGTTCATATTTCAGTAACTTCACAGGTCTCCTGACAGTATATCCACTTTGCAGATACGAGATGACAAAGTTAGCTTTAAATGAATTAGCTTGGGTCAGCAGTTCAGTCATAGCAGCCCAGTATGAACTCATTTATTCTATTTGTCAGCAAGTAGGGTAAGTGTCATTCCTTAAGTCTCCTGAAGGAGAAAATTATTTATTTTTAAGTGTCACGGACCTTCCAAATAAAAAAATAAATAAGGAAAAGGTCTTTTAGATATGTTTGTGTGAGTTCAGATAGTGCAGATAGACCAGTCAGTCTTAGATCTGAAAAAATCCAGTTGCATCAGCATGACACTGTGCCCCTCCTTTACCCATACAAAATGCCATGTCACAAACTGCCCTTACATCACCCCAAAGACACAATTTTTTCCAGCTGCAAACTGTGCCACATGCAAAAATAAAAAGTGAATCCCCATGTTTTCCTTGGTTAGTCTTTTATTAATCTTCTTTTACCCTTCCTTAGATGCTTCAGTACACAGAAGGACTAATTATTTAGCCATTTACATTAGTAACACTGGCAAAATCAGAGCAAACACATGAATGATCCCAAATCAGAGGGGTTTATTCCTAGTAAATTTTATTACATTTATAATTTATGTTATATTATCTTATATAAATTATATCTATAAATGTTATTTAAATTTTGTTTACTATGGGCTGAAAGTGGTGGAAAAGCTGTGCTGATAGTCAAACCATTTGGAAGTCTTTCTTGTCTTTTAACTTTATATTACATTTCTGCAATAAAAATAGAAGAGTGTAAATATAAAAGTAGCACATAAATGCCCAAAATCAATGTCCTAAATAAATGTCTTGGTCATGTAAAGGACACTTAGTCTAAATATCTGTCTGAATAAGGCTACACTTTGTGAAGTCTCATTTTTTTCACTTAAAGCTGTCTAAGTGCAGTTAGGCATTCATAATAAGGACAGGACACAGGGTGGAAACAGAATCACTGACGCTGATGGATGGTCACCTGTTGTTGATGGATAGAGGGCAGACATCCATGCTCATGTTTCCAGACCCCTCTGTAACACTTGACATTTTCAATTGTAAGACATTGCCTGCTTCATAGAGGTGGCAGTGGTTCTGATATATGCACCAGGATGATGTAAATTTGTGCTGGAACTGATGACCCTGTGGGTAAAGGTAGTGATGGCAAATTGCATCTCTGCCATTAGCCTTCCTCTCACTCTCCCTCTATACTGGATGCCTTAAGAAAGTTCTAGTTATTTCAGAAATCTGAGAACTCAGCAGCAGGGGTCTGGCAACCTAAGGAAACCTACTTTGTGATGGGCACTTTTCTTCAGTATTTAGTGTTTGGGACCACGCTGAGTTTCAGAACAAGGATTGATTTTCTGACAGAATATCTGTTTATCACCAGGGGAAACTTGGGGAAAATGCACTGGCTTGGACTCAGTTCACACTACTGAATATACATAGTCACTGAAAATGTCTAGATCTTCCACTTGCACTACATTTTTTTTCCACTTATTCTCATTATTATAAACACGTACCAGAGAGTGTTTTTGATACTGAAACATCCAATCCTATCCAAACAAAGCAATATAACACAGCTTTTTCAGGTGAAGAAAAGAGCAAACAAAATGATAGAAAACACATCACACATTAAGCATTTTACCTACTTAATAGTTGCAGGGTTCAAATACTGTAGATATGTGGAGAATTAAAAGAGCTGGAATCATAAAATCATAGAATCTTTCAGGTTGGAAAAGATCCTTGGGATCATCCAGTCCAAACAAATAGTTTAATGGAGAATTAATAGTTTAATGAAGAAGACAGCTATTTAAATTCTCTGTGTTGACTGTAGCAAACCTTTTTTTTCATGTTGACTGTTATAGTCTTTAGATTTGCTGAGGATAAGCTCAATATACAAAAACTCTAAACATAAAACCTCTGTCAGAGAACACAGCCTAGAGAAGACACTGATAACACATGTTATCAGAGAACATTTTCACATGGATTGTATGGTATTTTGTTTGATTATGATTTAATAATGCCACAGAATAACATTTTTGTGATTTGAACTGAGAAAAAGTTTTGAGATGTTGAAAATTTGGGGACAAAGGTAATTTAATGTAGATGAGAAGATGTATAATGTAGATGAGGAAGATCAGGGAAGGAAGACAAAATTGTTCTTTGAAGAGATTAGGGGATAATAAGGACTAGGGAAATACAGATTATCTAAACTGCAAGAACTTCATTGAAAAATATTTTTCATGTATTCTGGTCTGGGTCCAGCACCACTGAATAGTTTCATTAAGGACACAAACAACAGAAGAAATAGTATATTTATTTAATTTGCATATGACACAAAACTGAGTTGATAGTTACAACACTCCTAAGAAAAGGTCAGAATTCTAAACAATCTTCACAGTTTGAAGTCTCATTGAGGGGAAAAAACAGGAAACTAGTCAAGAAGGGTAAGTGCAAGGTTCTAACTTGAGCAGAAGGAGGCTAACCACATACAGGGTGGGAGAACATTTTTAGGAAAGAATCAAGAGGTTATAGTTAATCATGAGATAACTGCAAATTTATACCTTACTTTTCTGAAAAGGCAAACACTGTTTTGGGGTACATAAAACAGAGAATAGATAGAATAGGTTACCAGACATAGAAATTCTCAGTAGTAGGGAAATACTCTTCAAACCTGTTACAGAAAGGTAGGGAGATAAAGAGAGAAATACTGTCGGATATTGGGTCAAACATAGAGATGCATTTTTTATTTATCTTTAGAAGCCTTTAGAAATTAATTAGACAAATACTGTCAGTCATGACATACATGTGGCATGGGAGAATTCACTATGAAGCTTCTCAGGGCCTCTTACAGATTTGTAATTAATCTTTAACAGACTGACTCCAGAGAATCTTTCTTATTTAGCTTATGCTCTAGAAAAAGAAGCTTTTGAATCTCAAGATATACATACAGTCTCAGCATTATCTTCCACAAAGTTAGCTTAGCTGCCATTAGGTTAAAGATTTGGTCTTCTAAGACTTGGAAACTACCAGCCTTGTAAAAGTGGAAATGTATAAGAACAGCATGGAAAAGACCTGAAAAAGCAGGAAGGGACTAATAATGTTCTTGACTAGATGAAAATTCATCTTAATTTAGTGAAGAAAGTTCACTGATTATGGAGTCTTCACCTCAATAAAAAGTATGAGTACATGAGAAAAAGGAGAGATTTGACCCTGAGATTTGCATAATTAATGGAATGAGGAAGCAGAATGAAGAATTCTCTGGTCTCTAGTACTTTAAAGCTAAAATTAAAAGGACTTCACAGAGCAAAATGCTTGAAAAAAAAGCAAAGAAATCTTACTCTGAAACTTTGCTGTAAGGTGCACAGAAAAAGTAGTACAAAAAAGTGGTAAAAAAATAATTTTAAAGGAAAACCAAAACAAAAGCAACAACTAAGAAAACCATAAAGCTGAACTAGCCAAGGTAAAGTTCAATAGATTTCTGCAGAAATTTCTAACTTAGGTATGAATTATAACAAATCTGGAAAGGAAAATTCTCCATGCCTACAAGCCTGTGGATGGGAAATACATGGAATATTTAAAACTTCCTCACTAGATTTATGGCAAGTACATAGCTACTTGTTTAACTGTAAACACTTGAAATTTTTTAAATACAGTTTATTAATTTATTATAATAATTTCTGACTTTTATCAATCTGTAAAACTGTCTAGAAGTCAACATCAGGTTTACTAAAAACTCAGCATTACTCATACTTACTCTCTATATTGCTATTATAAAAATTAATAAGTGGTATAAAAGCATGCATTAAAAATCTCATGGAGTTACTTTTGAGAAGGCCATCCATTCTATTTCAATGGGAGAATTTCAATTCTCCCATAATTCCAAATGACAATTTTGTTAAGAAAAGGAAAATTAAAAGGCAAATAGAAAACTAGAAAAAATGGAAACTGAGTGAGAGGGATTGAAATTGTAGTCCAATATAAGATGAGAAAACATACCGCGTAGAATTTTTTTTTTAAACTTCAATATTTTAGTATGAATTCAGCAACAGTATATACAGGCAGGAAAAGCAAAAAAATAATAGTGTAAATCAAATGTGAATTACTTCAAAAGGATCAGGAAGCCCAAATTGCTTTAACTTTGATGTCAAAGATCGTTGGTGAATTTCCATTATCTGAGCCCAATTTTCATAGAATAATATAGAATCATGGAATTTCTTAGATTGGAAGGGACCTTAGAGTTTGTCTTCTCCAGCATCCCTGACATGAACATGTCTCATCCAACCTGGCCTTGAACAATTCCAGGAAAGGAGCAGCCACAGCTTCTCTGGACAATCTGTTCCAAACTTCTCAGTTCTTCACTTCTAACTCAGTTTAGCATATTCCATATACTGCTGTCTATCCCTGATAAGTTGACTCATGTAGACATTATAACTGTTCAGAAGCAATTACTATTTTAAAAACATCTGAGCTCAGTTAAGAAAAAATTAGGTGCAAGCAGCTCTGCATGGTTCCTCTATGTTGCTGAACATAGAGGATTTCCTGAGAATTTTTTATCTCTCAGAAGTAATGGATACAGAGCTCAACTGAAGTTCATGGGTTTTTTGTTTTGTTTTGTTTTGTTTTGTTTTCCAGTTGAAGTTATTTGGTCTTCTAACATGATTATTTTCCTTCCTTAATGAAAATCCAACTAGAAATTCCCTTTTGTGTTCAACTAGACTTTAATCTGTATATTAATTATTTTCTGTAATGCCATGATTAGAATGATTAGAATCAAATACTTGTAGGAGAAGGGGAAACAGTACATATCCTTTCCAACTTTTTCTTAGATATACATACTGACAGCATGCACATTCTATTAAAAAAGAAGACAGCTCACTGTTTTCTTCTGTCTCATAAAAAACAACAAACAGAACTCTCAAAAATTCTTCTGAGAATGCTGATCCTATTAATTTTGAATGAGGAGAGTTTCAAATTACCAAGTTAGACATCACTTTCTAGAACATGAAAATCTTTTGGGTAGAAGGTAAATCTTGTTGAAAGGGTTAAGCATCAAGTGGAAATATTAATTTAGCACATAGCCTTCAGTGCTCTATACAGAACCCTGTCAAGACTAACTACACAACTGAAATCTCAACCCAATGTTTTTTTCATGGGTTGTGGTGTACTCTTTCTATCTGATTCCTTAAATCACTTAAATTCCTGATTTCTACCTGTTTTCCTCAAAGTTTGCTAAATTGCTCATTACTATTAAGGTTTTAAAACATTTTTAGCAATAGCTAAGTAAGTTTCTTGGAACACAAAAGGTAATTTTTAAAAGGTGTTCAACACCATGACTACCCATTCCCATAAATCTTGTGCATATTTGTGATAGACCCTTAACTGTTTAGCTAACATGACAAATAAAGATACTTATTTCATGATTTATGATAAATGAAAGAAGAGGATCCCTGAGGAAGAGTAGCTACTGAGAATGGCATATTTGAGCATGAGAGGAAAGGTATTTAAAATATTCTATGACAGATATGTCTTGGTGCTATAATGTGTAAGCATGTATTTTGGTGTTCTTGGCAAGGCAGACATTTGCCTTAAAAATAAGAAATAAGACTATGAAAAGGTCCTTTCCCATGGAAATTTTATACATGATACTCTGGTGCTATAAAAAGCAACAAAAGAGATATTATAGGTGGGGAAAACTTTCCTAAGAAACTACTGAGGTAAATGACCATTTAAAATGACTAAGCAAAAGTAGGGTTTTAAAAAGGTAGACAAAGTGAAACAATGAAATGCTGAGGTGGTGCCATGGAGCAGAGTTGTGTGGCACAGGCAGAGGGAAGCATCTTGTTTCCACAAGTGAAAACATGTCAGAGACCACATTTCCCACTAAATTAAACTTCTTTTTTTTTCCTGATTAAAGAAAGCAAAGCTTAACATAGTTTCACAGGTTAATATCATTGAATAAATACTGTTTGAAAGTCACACCAAGAAGCTCCAGACTACAACTACCTTTTCTACTAAAAGTAAAGCCACCACAGATTCAAGTATGGGTCACCATGGTTTGACTCAGCTGCATAGTCAGTATCTCTAATGTAGTTACAAAAGCCTCTTGGGTAACCTCTTCAGTGCTGTATGTTCTCTGAGGGAATAAAAACTTCCACTGGTCTGTTCTTCTTCACTTAGCCTCAGAAAGGCAAGTGAATTTATTTGTGTAAACATGGGTTGTAAATAGACTTGTTCTATAATCACCTGCAGGTACTCAGATCAACCTTTTGCTTTCTTGAGCTATAACTTCACTCCCTATATTTGCTAATCTGTGGACATAGAAAACCCCATGGAACAAAAATGGTGTTCTGATCTAGGTTCTAAGGAGGGAACAGGAATACAAAATGAAGAAGCAGAACTTTCACCCTCCCCCGTCCCCCAGAATTCTGCACTGAACTGAATATCAATTCCATCCCATTAAAACACTCAGGGAAAAGTTACAAATTTTCCTTTGACATCTTTGTATTTCCCACTGGTGTTTTGCATCTTAGAAGTTAACATACCTTAGATACCAGGACATCCTATATTTCACAGTTGCTATGGCAATTGCTAATTGGATATTGATTAGAAGAGTAAGTAGTGTTCTAAAAAAGCTATGCAATTAGCTACACAACCCTAAGGATATCTAGAACAGTATTAACATATTCACTTTTGCTTTGAAAAATTTCTGTATCATTATTGCTTTCAGGTTTTCAAACACTTTTTAACTGAATCTAACCCATTTTCAAAGCTTTGCACCACTGAGCAGCCACAGATCTGACACATGCTGAACTACTGCAGCATGGAGCTCAGTGTTAATAAACAGGTTGATCTGTTTGTGAAGATGCAAAGAAATGTCATTATGGGTCTGTTAATCATATTTTGTTCAGGGCATAGAAGTCTATTTAGACATAGAAGTCTAAATAATAATATTTTCAAAGGAGTCAAGAGAAGCTCAGAGTTACCTCAAAATCAGGTGAGTTGTGATCTGAAATTAGCATGTTCTTGCATTCCAGACTTCCTAAAGTCAACAGAGGTGTTTCAGTTACTCCCCAGTAAATCTGGATTTGATCATGAGGGTAGGAGGAAGAACATGGAGAAAGACAGAAGTATGAATTATGTTCAAACCTATCGAGTGTCCCGACAAGGACAATGGAGATGGGGAAGGGTCTGGAGAAAAGTGTTATGGGGAGCCTCTGAAGAAACTGGTGTTGATCCTGGAGCAAAGGAGGGTCAGGGGAGACCCTCTGACTCTCTACAGCTCCCTGAAAGGGGGTTGGAACCAGGGAACCAGTCTCTTCTCCCAAGGAACAAGTAAGTGATGGGACAAGAGGAAATGGTCTCAAGTTGTGCCAGGGGAGGTTTAGGTTGGAGCTCGTGAGCAATTTTGCCCAGTAAAAGGTTGTCAGGGCCTGACTCAGGCTGCCTAGGGCAGGGGTGGAATCACCATCCATGGATGTGTTTAAAAGTCATGTAGATGTGATTCTTGGGGACATGCCTTAGTGGTGAATTTGGAAGGGCTGGGTTAAAGGTTGGACTGTATGATCTTGAAGGTCTTTTGCAACCAAAATGATTCTACAGTTCTATGATTTGACACTCATTATTTACTGAGAAAAAAGATCCCATGGAATTTCCATTGTAAGGTGCAAAAAAGACATAGAATCCTCTTGAGGATGAGGAGTAACATTTCATATTGCCAACCTTGGTACTCCAACTTGCTAAAAATCAAAGCACAAACCTCTGCAATTCACTGAAAGCACAGCCTTACATAAATAAATAGTATTCATTCCTAAATTGTGTGGTCTTTACAAGGACAAAAACATTTATATAGGGAGTCACACTACATTACCTGAGAAATTACTGTTATAAATGCATTTGCAAGGAGGTATCTGGCATAATTATCATCTCTGTGGTAGATACTGGATAGAAATGAGTTTTCTTACTGTCTGAAGGAGTTCACTCAGCACTACTTAGTTAATTAATTGGTTGTGATTTTTAAATTTGCATAACATTCTGAGCTATTTGATAAGTTTCTTGGTTTTTGGATTGTTATTTTTATTTTTACATAGAGAGATACCTTTGACTTTTTACAGGATTTCTAAACAGTCAACTCTACAAACTGCAAAGTCAACTAGAGAGAAATCATTATGGTGATTTGAAAATGACTAGATATTTTAATAATTATTTTACTATTTAGTGAGAGTTTTTAAGAATCTCTTTGATCAATTACTTTTCTAGATCTTTGCTAACTGAGTGGAAAGCTAGTGATCAGTAATGAAATCATAACAGATTTAAGGAACGCAGAACAGATTCATCTTTGTTGTATTGTTTTAGACATAAGGATAGGTTAGATATTGGAAAGAATTTCTTTACGGAGAGAGTGATCCAGCATTGGAATGGGCTGCCCAGGGAAGTAGTGGATTCTCCGTGTCTGGAGATATTTAAAAAGAGACTGGCTGTGGCACTCAGTGCCACGGTCTAGCAACCGCAACGGTGGTTCAAGGGTTGGACTCGATGATCTCTGAGGTCCCTTCCAACCCAGCCAATTCTATGATTCTATGATTCTATGATTCTATGATAAGTATCTGGGTGCTTTATACATTAATATACTGTATTTCCTAAAAGCTTTTTTAAAATTTTTTTTAAAGCAAAGATGCTGTGTATAGAGAAACATGTGTCATTTACCACATTTTGCATTTCACAGGAAATCTAAATTGTTATTCAATGCATTATGGCTTTCACATCATAAAATAGAGAACAATTTTAGTAAATTATCTGTAATTTATGAGGAAGTTTTTCCTTTACAAGAACTTCAAACTAAACAAAACCAAACCTGAACTCAAAATATAACTCATAAAAATACCAAGCAAAACTGTGTCTGTCATGTGAGCATGATAACATTGTACTTTTAATCTTCTTGATGTTACTGAAAAGTGAGGTAAAAAAAAATGAAAGAAGTCTTAAAAGATTGTTCAAAAGATCACTGTCTTTTCATGGAAGAGAATTGTAATATTTCTTTATTTATATTCAATATTTCTTCTTCTGTTTGCAGATGAAATATTATTACCTATTTTCACTGGTGAAAAATAGATATTAGACTAATGTGACTTAACTTGATAGGAAGGGACATGCATTCAGCAAATAGTACATTAGCACAAATACAATTAGTATAAAGAGTAAATTTTACTTTAGTCTGTGTTCAGTGGTGATATAATAAAGATGAGCAGCAACTTCTTCATCTGTAAAATTAAATCAAAGTATTTACTATACAATGGTCTCTTGATTATTTATAGATGGTACGTTGTATTTAAAAAAAAAGAAAGTTTTATTTAAAAAACCCCACTAACAGTAGTGTATAAAATCTATATCAATTTTACTCTTCCCATGTTAAAAAAATGCAAAAGCATTTTTTTAAAGTTACTTTGGAACTACTTTTCTTGCTTCATAAAATGCCACTGGCAAAAAATAATGCTGCTTTTATAATGTAACTGTGGTGACATATTTGTAAAGCAGCATGTAAGCACTCATAAAAGGGTAATGACTTCCTTAAGTGATAATAAAATAAGCTTTCATGTAGAGATACATTGAGGTGCTACTGTTCACGTGCAGCAGCAGTAGCATCACCTATGTTTTTCTTATCCTCTGCAACAACTCAAAGTTTTATAGGGAAGGAATGGTTACTATATATTTGGTTAAAGCCATTTTCTAGAATTATGGGTGTATTTACACTGTGATTTTGCTTCAGTTAAAAAAGGTAATTTGGAAACAAATCTCAGCATCAGTTTATCTATCTAACCCCAGAAAACTGGCCCCAGTTTTGGTGCCAAGCTATTTTGGGTGCTCTTGCACCATGTGTGCCAGGCTTCTTTCAGAAGAAATTAGATGGCAAATTGGAGGACATCTGAAGTGCTGTAATCACATGGGACCATGCTAGCATCTTGCATGTAAACCTTCTGAAACATATGCTGTTAGAATGATGGAACATAAAGACCTTAAAAATTTCATCATCTTTTGTTGCTAACCAGTTTCTTTATTATGCAGCCTGGATAATGTTACAGCTTCAGTCTGCGTGATACTGAGAAATCTTTGAGGAGCGTGTTACCAGCTGAGTTCCTCTACGACCTCCTGAGGGATTTTTATCCCTCCACCCAGAATTCAGCAAAGAAATCTCTTCTGCCTCATTGCATTCTTATGGGATTGTCACTTCCCTACTTGTTCAAGTGCAGGGGGTTGAGTGACATGAATGTAGTGAAGTGTCTAGAGCATACCTCTGGTCTAGATTAATCCAGCTACATGCTTTCTTTGTATATGATCAGCCTTTTTAAAGACAGTTTATAATCAACAAAAGTGTGATACTCAAGGGCACAAGTGGGACATTTGGGATAGATATTAAAGATCAAGACTTGTGGTCTTTCCAGATAGACTTAAAGTGCATATGTATATGGTTGCACAAAAAGGTAGAGCAAAATCAGTAGAATTGCACACACAAAAAAACCACACAATAAATTGGTATAGAAATCAAATATTAACAAAGAAACCAAAGCCTTTATCTTCATTGAAACAATTCTTATTCTTATGGAACAATGAAATTCAAAGAGCTTAGTGAAAAGTTCTCATTTGAATGGATCTGTCTGAGGAATGAGCTTTTTAGAGGAAATTAGTAGATGAGACTATTAAGTTATTGATAGAGGCTTCCTACTCCTAGCTGATAACTTTTGTAAAGTAATATCTTTCTTTTTCCTTTTAATGTTCTAACCCCAGAGAAATGCCTTCTTTCTCTCATATGGGGAAACAGAGCCTCTAAGTACATTGCAAGTCAATGTACTTTACTCTTAGGAATTAATAGTTAATAATAATAATAGATGGTGATACAAAATGAGCATTAAAAGTCCGTTGAATGTAACTGACTTAAAGCTTTTAAGAAAATAATTAATTTGAAAGAGATATTTGATGAAAAAAAAGCTTTAAAAGAAAAAATTTTGGTTTCAGTGATGTTTCTTTGGGAATGATTCTAGATCCCACATGGAATTTGTTGGTAAAATAAGAGTTACCATAGTCTTCTGATTGGAAAGCATGATTTATTTAATCATTTCAGAAACTGTTTTGTATACCCTATTTTGTACATATGTGGGCATGCCCATCTGTTTACCTGTTTATGTGTGAGAGACTGAAAGAGCAAGAGAGATACAAGTCCTGTATCATGTAACAAGACAAACCCAATTCCTATTAAAATTTAAAGGAAAACATGCTGACCCTGTCCTTCTACTTCTTTATTTGCTCTACACACCACTAAATCAGTTGACTACCCTGAGGTCTCAAGACTGACACAGCCAGATTAAGACCAGTTCTTACATTACACAAGTGTGTGCCAAATGCTGGATACTGGAATCTGTCCCACATTCATCCTGAGTCAATAAATAATTAACAGCTGACAAAACAGTCAGTATACCATAAAAAGGAGCCTCAAAGAGCTTCATAGCAAGATGGTCAACAACTTTGCAGACTTGACATGCTTCAGTGGGCTCTCACGATGGAGAGTCAAAAGCCTCATACAAATTAAATTTGAAAGGAACTATAACATTCATGTTCTACAGAATAATAATAACAGTGCAATCTACTCCCCATGGTGATGTCCATGAGTTCATTCAAACTTTACAAGTCTTAGTTTCCTTGTTCTGATAATGAGATGAAACACAGCTTAAGCACTTTATTCAGCCTCCTTTCTGCCACAGCTCTAGAAACACAAGGTAGAATTAGGAAAATCCCATACATATATATAGCAAGGCATTTATAGAGGGCACAGGAGAATGTCTAAATGAGTTAGCCATGCAAGAAGGACAAGGAGGCATAGTATGGTTTGATCTGTCTGAGAAGGAAACAAACCAGCAGAGATAATGGCAGAAAGTAAAAGGGGAAAAGGCAAGGAGAATGACAGTGCTACCTAAGTGATAAAGACCTCACATTGTTGAAAACATAAAAATCAAATAATTGGACATGCTGGCATTCCTCAGAGAAAGTGGCAGACAATGGATTTTGCTACTAATTTTAATATTCTTCTTGCTTCATAAAATGTAAAATACGGAGTGAAATACAGAGTGCAGACTCAGCACTGAGAATGAACATGAACTGAAAGATAAATCTCTAGATACATCAAACTAACAATATAAAAAGAAAAAAAAATAATAACCATCAAGTTTAAAGATCCCTTTGTGTTACTCCAGTACGAAAGATCCCCAGTGTAAATTCAAGGCTTCAGATTTTGAACTTTGCAGTATGAAATAATTTTTAAGATGATGGAAGAAGGAGGAGTTAGCTGTTTTTCCTACCTGGCTCGAGATCATAATGATAACATATTTCAAAGGAATTTTTTAATTTGTGTTGCTTAACACATCCATCCAATTACTATAGAGGTGTATTGGTTTATTTTATTTTGGTTTTCCTAAAAATGACCCTCCTGAGCGTAGTGAGAAAATAACACAAACAGGTAAATACCTTCACTACAGGTACAGGATTTTGTATATAATGAATTTTATAGTAATTAAAAAATAAACACTGAGGTTGCAGCTATTGTCTACTGTGAAGCACTCCTATGGCAAAAAGCAGCTATAACACTTGTTTAAGCAGTCAGTGCAATAACTGTCCCACAGGGATAAGATTTAATTAGTGTTACAATTTAACTAAGGCCCTTTGACTACAGGAAATAACCGTAGAACCATAGAGTGTGTTTGGGTTGCAAGAGACCTTAAAGATCAACCAGTTCCAACCCCCTTGCCATGATCAGGGACACCTCCCACCAGCCCAGGTTACTCCAAGCTCCTTCCAACCTGGGCTGAGACACTGCCAGGGATGGGGCCACCACAACTTCCCTAGACAACCTATTCCCGCATCTTACCACCCTCATAGTAAAGAATTTCATCCTCCTATATAATCTAAATCTCCTCTCTTCAAGTTTTAAACCTCTTGTTCTTGTTCTTTTTAAGCCCCTTGTTCTCTCATTCTACACCCATGTCCAAAGCCCTCCCCCAGCTTTCTTGGAGCCCCTTCAGATATTGGAAGGTTGCTCTGAGCTCACCTGGAAGCCTCCTCTTCTCCAGGCTGAACAACCCCAATCCCTCAGTCTGGCTTCCCAGGGAAGTGCTCAGCCCTCTGGGCATTTGAGTGGCTCTGCTCTGGACACCTTCCAGGAGCTCTGTGTCCTTTTTATGCTGGGGACTCCAGAACTGGACTCAGTACTCCAGGGAGGGTCTCACACGAGCAGAGTAGAGGTTGAGAATCACTTTCCTGGGCCATTTCTCTGTTTTTCTTTTGATGCAGCCCAGACGTGGTTGGCTTTCTGGGCTGCAACTGCTCTTTGACTGCTCTTGTTAAGTTTCTGGTCCACCATCATCTCCAAGTCCTTAGCCTCAGGATAGATGTAATATAAGAATACAACTTTCCTTTTCAATCTGGTCCTAAACCAGATGGCTCTATCCATAAATGGATTGCAGGTAGAATACATGAGGAACTACCTCCAAAGCTCAGAAGTCCAGCTTTGTTTCCACCTTTGCTTTCACCTTTACTTGAAAATGAGAAAAAGAATCTGAAGTGAGGACAACATCAGAGATTTGTAGAGATGGAGCAGATCAAAACTGTACTTCTGGTAACAGGCCAGTTTCCAGAAACAACTTACTGTGCAACATCAAAAGACTGCTCACAAGAGAACAAAGAAAAAGGTTAGAAAATCATCTCTTCTTAAAAAACCAAGTATGGAAAGCTCGACTGTTTCACATGACAAAATCAATTTTACAGTTTTCTGGTTTTAGTAATACCAGAAATGCTATATCCAAAGTGTCAGACTAAAAAATAAAACCTAAATTAGAAATTCAAAGAAGTAACCACTACTAGAAAATCAGTGACTGACCACAAATATCGTCACTTAAAACATCTCTTAACTTTGTCTTTCAGTAATCTTTTTCTTCTGCAGCAAAGATGTAAAGGTCATATTTGGATCCAGAGTACAATTATTTAAAATTATTTCATAATTCTCTTTTGCATCTGCCTATGAACTTCCCAAAGCTTCAGATGGATGAATGAGGATGAACATTGAGCTTGTTCCCGCTGAGATGAGAAAACTGTTGTGAAATTACATTGCCACCTGAAAGCATCATCCCAGCCAGAGCCATCAGGTGCTCTCTGGTCAATGAATGCTGCTTGCAGCTAAGGAAGGACATCCTGCAAAAACAAGTACAGGTGTAAGATGTTGCAACTGGGAAAATATAACCCAGGCATTATCTGGCTGATGAGGGCTCTGTGGGAAGGGACCTGCGGCTTCTGATGGACATCAAGCTCAGTATGAGGGAATAGTGGGTTGCAGAAGCAAAGAAAGACAACAGGGTGCTGGGTTCCATCAGCAATGGCATCACCAGCAGAGATAAAGAGGTCATCATCCCACTCTACTTAGTTTCTGTCAGGCCACATCTGGAACACTATGTTCAGTTCTGTTTTCCACTATACAAAATGATGTGGTCAGGCTGGAGAGGGTCCACAGAAGGGCCACAGAGATGATCAAAGGATTATGAAGCATCCTATTGTGGAAAGGCTGAGAGAACTGGGTTTGTTCAGGATAGATAAAAGAAGGCTTAGGGGAGACCACATCACCATGTGCCAGTACTTAAAGGGCAGCTGGCAAGATGGCAAGATGAAGATTCCCTTTTTACAAGGGGTCACATGGAAAAAATTAGGGTACAAGTTACTGTTAGGGACATTTTAAATGGAAATAGGATTTTCCAAGAGAGGACTCTTCTAAGACTGAGCTGAGAAGGTGCTGAGACATCTTATCTAGACTATGCTTTTACCAAGAATCATAGAATCATAGGATACTAGGGGTTCAAAGAGACCTATGGAGATCAAATACAACCCACCTGCCAAAGTAGGATCACCTAGGGCAGACCACACAGAGATGCATCCAAGAGGGTCTTGAAAGTCTCTAGGGAAGGAGGTTCCACAATCCTCCCTCACTCTGATAGTAAAGAAGTCTTTCCCCAGGTGGAACTTACTGTGTTTCACTTTGTGTCCATTACTTCTCATCTATCACCACTGAAAAGAGGCTGACCCCTTCAGACACCCAAACTTCAGATATTTATAAATATTACAAAGGTCCCTTACAGCCTGGTATTCCATGATTACAGATTACAGATACTAGTGAAAAAAACTTGTATTTCACTGTTGCATCCAAGTCTTTCAAAGTCTATGAGCTTTTAAACTAAAAAATATGCAGATTTAAACAGGTCTATCTGAGAAAATATTGTTTTTAAAAGTTTATTTAATTATGAATTGCAGAAACTTTCTTTTTTAAAAACATCCAGAGAATCCCAAGTTCTCTTCTCAGAGAAGCAGAACAGAACCATGAAAACAGCTACAGAGAACAGATAGTAGGTACCTACCTGAAATTAACATTGGGGTGCCAGTATTAGATGTTTTCTTTTAGAAGCATGTGGTACAGATAAGGGAAACTGCTGCTGAAGAAAACAGACTTACATTAAATTTTGAACCATTTTTTTTAGACAGCTTGCTATATGCAGGTTGCTATATGTTGGTTGTCTTGGCACCTGGATAAATACAGAGGGCAGAACCTCAACTGCTCAAATTAACCTTTGTTAAGAAGCTTTGTGCCTACAGAGTAATTAAAAAATGCCACAAGAGAATCTGCCCTGCAGTCAGGTGAACATGAACGCACATAACTGGTATTTACACATCCTAAAAGATGCACAGACTGCTTAACTTAACAAAAAAACCAAAATACTGCCCCTGGTTCACTCTTAGTGATTTCCACAATGTGGAAGAAGCCACTCTAAACTTAACACTCATTCTACCACTGAAAGACAATAAAGAGGCAGCTATGTGATCCAGTTCTTCAATACGTGTCTTAAGCCTCTCATCCACCTGCAGATACTATACAGAAGAGATCACCTTACCCTAGAATTAAAATTTGAAAAAACTGGAATGGTTTGCACCTTAGTGGTAGATGCTTCACAGAATAGATACATAAATACATTAGAACATGTGAATATGTCAATTTTTTCATTAACAAATTGTCCAAGGAGGTTTATGCTCTCTCTGTGTAAATTTCATGCATATATTTGCTGAAAACACCACATTTCTTGAGAAAAATCAAGAGAAAAATATGTGATGATACCAAACATGGAACAAGGTGGCTTAACAAGTAGTAATATCTCACTCTGAATGTCGCAATAAAAATTTCTGGCTAACAAGCCAGGACTTTCTATAACTTTCATTAATTACAGAAGCCTTAGAGTGAACATGTAAAGTGGAAGGAGATAATCAAAACAGCCAAAACAGGAGACTGACAAGGTCTTGGATGTAAATTTTTAGAGCTAACTGATTTTTTTTTTTTTTAATCTCCCTAATTTCTTTTAAATCTCTTCAAATACCAAACTCAGTGAATTACTCCATACAAAGAAGTTTGTGGCAGCAGATCATGATGACAAAACATTCTTTTAAAGGCAGGAATGTGGTTCTGAATGTGAATAACTGAGCTCAAACACCTGATCTTCTGGACATCGAGCTATGTGCATTTACAAGGCCTCTCCTGTTCACAATCAATGAAGTGTCAAGCAGCACATCAACCACAAGAGAAGCTGAGGCTAAAAGACAGAAATTTTAACAGGAACACTACTTTAGCTTAAGAATAAAACATGCCCGTTTAAGACTCTGAAAAAGCATAGCTCAGTCTATCCATTTTTTTTTCTCTTATCCTTTCTCTAATATTAAGCTGCATTTTATCCACACACAATGCATTGCATTAATTTTGCTAATACCTAATCCTAGGAGAGTAACTGTTATAGCTTGTAACACTGAAAATGTGTCTGGGTTGTTAGATTTTCATTCCATCAGATATGTTTTACATCTACATATATAAAACATAAACCACAGTTATTGATAATAACTCCAATAAAAACTCTATTTTACCAGTAGGTAATAATAATAATGACACACTCCTGTATTAGCAAGTAAGAAATATCTATTGTATTGCTTTTTATTTCTAAGATTATTGAAGTCAAGCATAAATGTAATGGCTTTATTCCAGTTTGCATACTGCTGTTTTGTAAATTAAACATCTAGATGTGTTATTCTGATGAACTGACTTTACTAAATCCTTAAAATGATATTGAATTCCTAATCTGAAGTTTACCTAATCTTTACCTAAAAGAAGCTTGCAATGTAAAATATGTGACTGGGATTTACTTCACTAACCCACTTATGTTAAACATATCTTTCCTCATCAAATCCTATATGTTTTACATGCATCAAAAAATAATTACAGCAACATATTAATATCACTAAGAGACTTGATACAGGCACTCTGAGGAATAGCATTACAGCCATAACTCATATCTTGTTATCTTTGGGACAAAATAGATATTGTTACAGCAGTAAAAGCGTGCAGTATGTGTCTAATCAAGAGATGAATTTTAAATAAATAATTGATGAATAATAAATAAATAAATGAATTTTAAATAAATCCCTTAAGAGGTCTCAAACATAATGAATTTAATGAAAATTAACACAGTGTGAAACAGAGCAGAAATGGAATCACGGACAGCATAAATGAGTTCTCAGACTGGAAGTTGCAAAAGCTGGTACTATAATTTTGAAAACAATTATCTTAAGAGGTCTTAATAACAAAAAAGAAATAAAGCTATTATAGCCATCCTCTGGAGTGCTCCACTTTTCCTTGTTATTAAACTGTTAAAACAAAAATAATGTGCTTCAGGCTGGGTGACCTCCATATTTGTTAACATGAACTCTCTCTGTTTTAAAGTAAGGTCACCAAGCAGGACTCAATCTAGGAGCAAGGTTAAGCAACTTAAACAATGTGTTCCAATATAATTTCATCAAGGGAATGATCAAACTCAATTATGAGAGATAAGAGAAAATAGATTTTTCCCCCTTTCATCATAATTCTGATTGGTATTGACTGATTTTAATACAGTGACTGTCAGGTGGCTTATTATTATTAGTGACCCATTACTCTGGTTACTTCCTGTTTATGGGGCAGGTTAAGAGGGAGACACTCTAGGACAAAAAAAATTAAGACTGCACACTAGTTTTGTCACCTGTCTAGGAATCCTTACTTTCAATAAAAAGTTTAAGCAGAGTTTATCACCATTTGTAAAGATTTTTGAAAACAACTTCACGCTGCATTTGTTTTAAAGAGATAGTGAAAATGGAATAATTTCTGCTTTTAAAGATTTTTCTGCATGTGTGCCACACTGCCCTTACAAAAGATCACATCAGTGGTTTAGATTAAAAAATAACTAAAGTGTGGTTGGGTTTGCAATTTGCATTTCTTGTATGAGGCTCACCTTTGACTTGTCATGATAATGCTAAAATCATACCAGTATCACTTTCTAATTATGTTTATTAGCAACAGGAACATAATTACACAACAAACCACCTTAAAAACACAGCAATACATTGATTTCACCACAAGGAACTTCATTTCCACCAGGTACATCTAGAAGAACTGACTCCATCTTCACATGCTCCGTACCTTGGTCTGAATGAAGAAACTGCCTGTGAGAGGCTGTTAAGTCCCAGTTGTGCCTAATAAGATTTTTGAGTATGAAATACATTTCACCTTGCTATAAAGATTTCAGAGGACAGTTTGCTTGCTTTTACTCTGAATCTGAAAAAAAAAATCCCAACACAACACCCTTATGTTCCTGCAGGGGTCCACTGAAGCCAAGGCTGCTACAGCCACGTGCAGGATCAAATTTTTACTCTGCAAAAAAAAATCTTGTAAAAAATATGTATTTTCTTCTCAAGAATACTTTGTGTGTTTAATTAATATTCTGTTTTAATCATCTCCTCTGCAACTTTGCTACATAAATGTTTCAAGCTCAAAACAATTCTCTTCATGGGATACTTCTACAAATCTTTGCTACTTTTACATATCTCTTAGGAAAACAATAACCAGAGATTAATCAAGTATTTTCATTAAGGTATAGTGTTATATGTTCCAGTTTTTCTATATATTAATACTACATTAAAGTAACTTCTTGATATCATTAACTCTCAGTCATGTAACTGTTGTCATAACTGGAGGCCAAGTGATCTCCTTTATTTGTCATCTCAACACCAAAATGTAACAGTTTGTCCCTAATTTGTCATTTCTAATTTTACTTTCTTTTCAAAACTGTCTTGTGCAAGTAGTTCATCAGATTTCTTTCAAAATGTTTTCCTTAATCTTTTTTTGGTTAGCATTATGCATTAATCTAATGACAGACGCTTTTCAAGTATTTAAGAATTTAAATTTTCTTTTACGAATGTCATTTAAGATTTTCCCCATCGTTTGCTAATTCAGGTGCAATAAAAAGATGAGATTGTTATTCAGTTATT
>NC_044274.1:71475949-71505949 GCF_003957555.1 Calypte anna | reverse complement strand
GAAAAGAAGCTGAAGATTTAGAAAGAAAAATCTTAATTTAGTTCCTGAGGTTGTAAAACAGGGTCTGGCAATACCATTAAGACTCAGAAAGATTTTAGAGATACAATCAGAAACCCCCTTTTTTTTTTTTTAAGTGTTTTGTTCTGTTTTGGGGATGGCAATAAAGTGGGACAATAGATTTAAAAAGAAATTTGGCTATGCATTTGCTTAAGCAGACTGTTTATTTATTTGAGTTCCCAATGTTCAAGTAGGAACTAACCTTTTCACTTTTCCATAATGCACAAGGTTTATGATGGTCCCCCGAACAATACTAATTAAAGAATAAAATTACACAACTAAAATAAGAAGCTTAACACTGGGGGAAAGGTTACTGGTGTAATGGTAAATATGGGTCTTGTGTGTAGGGACGGTAATTAAAGCCATGAAAATAGATGAGGTTTTTGAGAGAAGATTATAAAAAGTTGCAAATCAACACGGCTGCCCAACCTTCATGACCTTCTCACAATGCTGAGTGAGTTGCTGCAGAAATCAGTGATTTCAGGCTTTGGTAGTGCTACCAAAGCACAAGTGTCCTATTAGGGAAAAAATGTTTTAGCACTGACACAACTAAACTGACAGCCCCCCCATCCCAGCATAAAAAGGGAACAAGTGGCACAAATATGCCTTTTAACTAAGTGCAATAATTGTAATTAGAGAAATTGAGAAATATGAAGATGCAGACCTTTGGCCTGCTCTTAAAACCTTGGCAAAATGATAGTAGTGCTCTAGAGCAAGAAAGAAAAAGGTTTGTACGTTTAAGAAGCTGAAGTGGCTCAGCAGATGAACACCAGAGACAGAAAAGAAGAAATAGACAGTGGCTAGGACATCTTGGTCAGATGTAGACCTGCGATCAGGGAACCTCAGGATGTGATGGAGCATAGCACAGACTCCCCCAGGATTATTCACCATCAGAGTGTCTGTGCCTGTATCATGCCCTGATTTGATCCAAGGGCTGGAGCACCTCTCCTATGAAGATAAACTGAGAGAGGTGGTAGTGTTCAGCCTGGAGAAGAGAAGGCTGCAATGGGGAGACCTTAGAGCACCTTCCAGTGCCTGAAGGGGCTCCAGGGAAGCTGGGGAGGGACTTGGGACAAGGGCCTGGAGTGATAGAACAAAAGGTAATGTTTTTAAACTGAAAGAAGGGAGACTTAGGCTAGGTGCAAAGAAGAAATTTTTTAATATGAAAGAGGTGAGACACTAGAGCAGGTTGCCCAAGTAAGTTGTGGAGATTGGATGAGACTTTGAGATCTTGGTCTAATAGGGGGTGGGTGCTTAAGACTATAAGATCTTTAAGGTCTATTTCAACTCAAACCATTCTTTGACTTTGTAGCTGTACTCCTGTAACTGGTCTTTAGCAAATCAGATCATTGTGAGTAATTCCTGTGACTTTTCCATCTCTGCATCCCTTCTGGAGATGCTGACATATCTCAGACACCAGTCTGAGGAAGGGATCATGGACACTCTTTGGAACAGTGTTGATTTATGGCTGGGAAACTCTTTTAGGTATATAAGTACAATTTTCTGGGCCATTCCTTTTCTCCACATCATTCTGGTGCCTGCTTTTCCCACATACACACAAAGTGAGGATACTCAACTGTTACCAAAGTTTTTTTTTTATCTTTAAAAATGTTAGAAATATGAAATAAAACAATGAAGTGTAATTATTGGGGTTTTATTTTGTTATAAAAACCTAAATTTAAAAATCTTCACCAAAAGCAATATTGAGAGAAAATTTTTGGTCCTGATATGAATTTTAACTTCAATCAAATAACAAAGTAGCATGAAATTCACCTAGATGGCCTAAATATCTATTGAAAAGAAATGAAGAAACTCAGCAGTTGGCTTTCCTCAGTTCCATGATTTTTTTTCTTTTTTAGGTACTTATTTTGTTAAAAATGATCACGGGGAATATCTTCTTTTAGATAAAATTTCAATTCTGAAGTAACAAGCCAAACCAAAACCCAATCCACAACATCTGAAAACAAAGATAAATGAACAGTGACACCTTTTTAGCCATTTTTAATGGCAATTTCCTGAGTAGCTGAAAAATGTGGTTGGGAGTGGTGTAAAAATTATTTGAAAAATATTTTAATAATTATATTTGAACATAATATTTCTCTAAAATATTTAAATAATAGGGACACTAGGATCTACATCAAGGGTACTCACTGTAAGTGTATAACCTGTAAAGTTCATGAGACAGTCGATTAAGGGGCTAAGGGGTGAAATGGGGAGAGTATCCAATGTTCTAGGTAAGCTGTGGGCAATAGCAGAAGCTATCTCTTGGAAAAAAACTTTAAAAGATGAGTCAGGGCATTGTACATGCCAGGTAAGTGTCCAAAGCCAGAATGACAGAATTACAGAATTATTGAGGCTGGAAAAGACCTCTAAAATCATCAAGACCAGCCTTTGACCAGAAGGTCATAGAAAGCCAAGGTCAGAAGAAAGTAAAGTGGAAAACTGACGCAGGTGAGGCCTAAGAGTCTAACAAGGACATGGGTCTGGTTACTGAAGTTCTGAGCAGGGAGCACTGGAGCAGGAAGAAGAGGAAAGATTTAAAAAAAGCAATCAGAAACAAAAAAATATGTGCTGCCATCACTCAGATACATACAAGACTTCCAGAACTGAAGTTCAGAGATTCTAACACAGGGACTACTAAAAGAAGAAGTGAGAAAACACTGAAATTCAGGGTAGTTTGATTTACCTAGCAACACATTAAGAAAAATTTAATATCAGGACCATGTTATTCAGGTTCCCACCATCCTGACTAGTAAATTGAGAAGTTCTGAGGCAAGAAATAGTTGAAAATGTACATCCTTGACAAAGGTTTTTCAAATCAAGCAAGCAGCCTGAAATTTTTAAGTCACAGAACACAGAAGTTCTGCAGAAGAAAGTCTTCAACAATTGAAAAAATAACTTCTCATGTCAGTATTCCAGCCACTTTAGAAGTACTAATCTCATTCCACTCTTACTACTTTTGCTGGGATTCATACTGAAGCAGTGTTTACAGTTTCCAGAATAGGAGTTTATCTATCTCAAAGTAAAAAATTCTAAGAATTGTCCCCAAATTTTGAGTACTTCTCTTATTTAAATGCTATAGGTTGTTCTTTACAAAATAACTTATCTGAATTTCTGTGATTATATTGCTGGTTTAGTAATAATTTCAGAAACTAGAAAACTATTTCTACTCTACTATTTCTACTACCCCCAGAGTTTATAATTCCATTGAGTGAGGTAACATGTGAGAGAGGAGAGACCATCATGCTTAAGTGTAAAGTCTGTGGTTGGCCCAAGGCTTCAGTTACTTGGAAGGGTCCTGATCATAACACACTGAGCAATGATGGTCATCACAGCATTTCATACAGTGACTTAGGAGAGGCTTCACTGAAGATCATTGGCATCACTGGAGAAGACGATGGTATCTATAAAGGGTACAAAAAAAAAACCAGCTTCTTTTAAAGGAGCTGCTCACATGCTGTGAAGAAGGTAAAGGTGAGATTAAAATGGCCTAGAGGTGATGCTTAGTGTGCCAAAGCGAGCCAATGATGCCATGCACCTCAGCATGCTGGAAGGCTTTGATGAAAATATAGAATCTCAGGGAGAGCTCATTCTTCAAGAATCCTTCCAAGTTTGGGACCCCAAAACTCTAATTAAGGGTTGGACTCGATGATCTCTGAGGTCCCTTCCAACCCAGCCAATTCTATGATTCTATGATTCTATGATTCTCACATAACCTACAAGTTGAAAGAAGGATATATGTTGCTGATGTTTTTATCATAGAATCATAGAATCATGGAATTGGTTGGGTTGGAAGGGACCTCAAGAGATCATCAAGTCCAACTCTTGATCCACTCCCGCTGCAGTTCCCAGCCCATGGCACTGAGTGCCACATCCAGGCTCTTTTGAAATATCCCCAGGGATGGAGAATCCACTACTTCCCTGGGCAGCCCATTCCAATGTCTGATCACCCTCTCCAGAAAGAAATTCTTTCTAATCTCCAACCTAAACCTCCCCTGGCACAACTTGAGACCATGGCCTCTTGTCTTGCTGAGAGTTGCCTGGCAAAAGAGCCCAACCCCCCCCTGGCTCCAACCTCCTTTCACGGAGTTGCAGAGAGTGATGAGGTCTCCCCTGAGCCTCCTCTTCTCCAGGCTGAACAGCCCCAGCTCCCTCAGCCTCTCCTCATAGGATCTGTGCTTCAGTCCCTTCACCAGCCTGGCTGTCCTCCTTTGGACCTGCTCTAGCACCTCAATTTCCTTCCTGAGCTGAGGGGCCCAGAACTGGACACAGGACTCAAGCTGTGGCCTCACCAGCACTGAGAACAGGGGCAGAATCCCTTCCCTGGACCTGCTGGCCACCTTGTTCCTGATCCAGGCCAGGATGCCGTTGGCCTTCTTGGCCACCTGGGCACACTGCTGGCTCATGTTCAGCTTCCTGGCAATCCAGACTCCCAGGTCCCTTTCTGCCACTCTCTGCCCAGCCTGGAACTCCCCATGGGGTTGTTGTGGCCAAAGTGCAGGACCCGGCACTTGGAACGTTGAACCTCATCCCATTGGGATCATCCCAACTCTCCAGTCTGTCCAGGTCCCTCTGCAGAGCCCTCCTGCCTTCCAGCTGATCCACACTCCCCCCAGCTTAGTGTCATCTGTGAATTTGCTGATGATGGACTCAATCCCCTCATCTAAATCATCAATGAAGATATTGAACAGAACTGGGCCCAACACTGATCCCTGGGGGACACCACTAGTGACCGGCTGCCAACTGGATGCAGCCCCGTTCAGCACCACTCCCTGGGCCTGGCCCTCCAGCCAGTTCCTAACCCAGCATAGGGTGCTCCTGTCCAAGCTGTGGGCTGACAGCTTTTTCAGGAGGATGCTGTGGCAGATGGTGTCAAAGGCTTTGCTGAAGTTCAGGTAGACCACGTCCACAGCCTTCCCCTCATCCACCAGGCGGGTCACCTGATCATAAAAAGAGACCTAATGGTGAAACTACATGATTTTAAATTTGATTTCAGAAGATCCTGCATGTAGACTTTATGTTTGAATATCTAACTGAAAGTCTTATGGTCCATACTGATACAAAGTGTAAGATCAATAGGTACTTTCACCCCATGTGAAAATGCTTGTAAAAGTAACTTTCAAAGCTAGGTTTAATATGTATGGAAATAAGCCTAAAACACTGTATACAATGAAAAAGTCTCATCTTAGTCCACAGTACACAGATTACACTATGCTGTAAACAATAGGTGCAGTCAAACTTTTCCAAAGTTATTTGTGTATTAAAATATTCCAGTAAATTGTGGCTGAAAAATAAATTTGCTACATCTACAGCTAAATTATCCAGATATGGGCACAGATTAAAACTGTGGGACCTTTACAATACAAAACAAAATAAGTGTTTATCTTTTTTTTGCATTTTCTAAGTATGTGTTTACAGAGTTCTGATTCTGTTTTGCAATATTTAATAGTCTGGGTAGCTTGTGAAGCAAGGGCAAATGGCTGTGGTCATGGTCAGATAACAGAATCTTGGTTTACTTCTACTGTCCCAAGAAAATAATAGATTTTATTGCTACATTTGTATATGCAAAGACATAAAGAGAAATTAAAATATTTCAAGGCATTAGAAATCAGGTACCTCAAGGAATTCCCTGGAATTTCATCATTAATTTGATCATCTTTCCTTTTATTTCATTGAAATTCATCGTGGCACTTTGTCGCCAGCTAAAAATAGCATTTCTTTTCAATTATGGATGCTGATGGAACAACTACTACTTATTTCTAACTCTACATAGAATGAGGTGATCATCACAGTCCACTTCAGGTGAAGGAATTTTTTCTTCTCTTTCAGAACCAAACATTTTAATTGGTGGATGATTCATTCGAATATTGTAGAAGAACTAATATGAAGTAGGCACTGGCATAACCAAAGCTTGGAGTCAGTAATAGAAGCTTAGAGTCACATGAAGTTCTCTGAGATTTTGATACCCACTCTTTTTATTTATTTATTTATTTACTCATTTTAAACACAATCATGAATTTTAATTCATATGCCTGAACTTTTATACTACATTGCATTTCTCATATTTTCCTCGTTAGTTAAAAAAAAAAAAAAAAAAAAAAAAGTCTGTTAAATCTTCCCAAGGTCATTGGCCTGTGTCTTTTTCTGCTCCTCAACAAAGTACTCATTTTTCTTAGTTTCCTGCCAGTATACCATGATATCCTTCACATCTCTCTGTGCCTTTGCTTTTATTAGCAGAAAATACAGCCATAGCTTTAGTGTCATGTGTACTATAAAGACACAATTTTCAAGAGATTTGACAACTCTCATATTTTCCGAAGTATTCCTGATGTAACACAGAAACAGTTTATTACTGTTAAGTAGTGACTGTCTCTCCAGCTTGAATAATGAAGACCTTTAGGTCAATATTTTATACAATGATGCATTTAAGGAAACATTCTCCTTCAGTCTAGCACTAAAACAATGGGTGTCATAATAGAAATCTATGTATTATCAATCTTTGGTGCCACCATAATCAATATGATATTATGAGCAGCGAAAATACAATATATTATTGTGTTAAACCAAGAATTTTCTTCTACCAAAATGTTTTCAAAAGAACATAATAAAATTATTTATAGAAGCCAGCTCTGTTGTATGAGGTAGAATAAATTTAACCTTCTTTGAACAGTGTTTTCAGCTGCAGGAGATTTACATCTGTTACCTTGTAAAACAAATTTCCACAAAGTGCAGAAGCATAGTTTTCGAGAATTATGCAGCCACCCAAGCAAAAGGAAGAGACTTAATTGTCTGACAATATTTTTCTTCATACTAAAACTCTTAAACTCTCACAAATTTAGAAATCATTAATTATTAATATGCATAAAATTTTGACTTCTACCTATAAAAGTTGCAGTTCTTGAAATGATATATTTTGGATTTTTTGCAAGTACGTTGGAAAAAAAGAAAAAAAAGTAAAATAAGTGAAAATGTGTTCAGACAAATAATTAGAAAATAATATAACTGGTACCATTTTAACAGTGGAAGCTCTAAACCACATCCAGCGTGGATATTTAATCAGAAATACATCAACCTTGCAAACACTTTAAATAATGAATAATATTTTTCATACGAGTAATCCTGCAAGATTCAGTTAGTCACATACTTAAGAAGGGGGTTTTTTTGTTCTTCATAGAAGATGCAGGCATTTTTTTTAAAATCAGTTTTTAGTTAAACATATTATGCATATTAAATGCAGAACAGAAAAAAAAAAATCTTGTTTTTTTGTTTACATGCTAATTGGAGAACTTCTATATCCTTGACAAATGAGACAAAATATACAATATTTAGTCATAAGACTAAAGTCATTTAGTCATAAGACTAATTCCAAGGTCAAAGTTAAATGTATAATTTAACACCAAAGGCAACTCTAATTTTTTTAGTTTTCATTACATAAGGAGGGGCAAAGCAATGCCAAAATCAAGAAATAATTGAAGAAATTATGAAAGCCAAGAACCGGGTGGGTTTTGCTGAAATTGCTTCCAAAAGTATCATCTGACTGCTTGTAAGTCTCAGCCTGGTTCAACTTCACAGAACTCAATGCTGCACGACTCAACAGATTCAGGAGTTGGTTTGTCCTCCCTGTGCAACATAAAAATAGTTTCTCCAATTACTGTCAGGCTGCAAACAAGAATGGAGGAAGGAAAATACATGGAAATGGGGAGAACTGAGGAGAGAAGATAAGGACGCAGGTCAACAAGTTCCTCTTGAGTGACCTACTCCAGCTAGCCCACGTCAGACTGCTGTAGCAATCTGTTCTAGCAGAATAGAATAAAAAAAATGAAAATGTTTTATTTGCTTGTAACTTCTGCTAAACAAACATTGACATCTAACAGACGTTGAGCGAACTCAGATAATCTCATTTTTTTGAGGTTTGTTACAGTGCTTTTTCCATGTGCTTTTTCAGACATATTCTTACCCAAGAGCACATAAGAGGTAAATACGAGTTTAAACTCTTAGCAGTTTTAATATAAGATAACACATTGTGTGATAAACTACTGCCCTTCTGAGTGGCTACCCAGAGGAGCTGCTATTCCTCCTTTCCCAGAGTGAGAGGAGACATTCACCTATAAGCAAGATCTGAGCAAGAAAATTGCTTAACATTAGCTCATTTATTGATCCTCAAAGTGTATTACAAATATAACTAAACTCCCCAACACCCCACTGAAGTCACTTATCATAATGTACAGATGTGTAAATTGACCCCTGGAACTTAAGGGAGTCACCCCAGGGTACAGCATGAATATGTATCATAATCAGGATTAGATTTCAGGAACCTCCTGCTAAAGACCCTGTTCATACTCTAATGCTTTTCAGGATGAATAAATTATAGGTTTTTCAGGAATAAATGTGAGAGTGAATTAATAAGTTATGGGGAGACATGATCACAGACCAGTCCTGATTCAGCCCCGAAGCTTGCTCATTCTTTTATAGGGCACTTACACGACTCTTCATATCTCAGAACAAATGTAGTTTGAAATGTATACTATTGAGGAAATTCAGGTTTTCCCCAGAACTGGGAAGGAAAATTTTGTGTAAGTATTCCCCTACAGATTGACTCCAAAATCAATTTAATTTGGAGGCAGAGGGTTTTCTCCTCTGTGTCCAGTTTCTGAAGGAACTACATCTGCAGAAGATCAACTTATGGGATCTTTATGCCCAAAGTGGTTTAAAAAGCAGAACAAATGGACACACAGGTTGTGCATCTACACAGGTAAATCCATACTTCTGCTCATTCTAAAGAAAATTGAAGCAGCTCAAGCAGTAGCCTTAGTCTAATGGAAATCCTCTCTCATCTCAACATCACCAAGACTACTGAGGCCACTGTGAAACTAAATAACACAGAAACACAACACCTGCCTCCCAGCATAGGCACATAGGAAATTTTTGGTAAATAACATCATGTTGAACTATTCTTTTCCCCTCACAGAACAACTATTCTAGTGAAACAAAAAGATCCAGTCTTCATTCTTAAATACCCCAGATCTTCACTGGTGTCTATCCCCAGGCACAGTTAACTTTTTCTCATCTCAAGGAGCAGAGATTTCTGAGCTTTTCTCTGAAGTAAGTTACCCAAACATCACAAAACTCCACTCCACCAGGAAAAGTATATTTTTGTTGTTGCAAAACATGTTACAAGTCAGTATTTTTCTGTTGCATTGTTGGTTCTGCAGGATTAGTGTAAACACAGGTGGTTTGTACTCATTTGATATAAAAAAGCCATCACAGAAGAATCTGGAAAATGAGATTGACTGTTAGAATTCATAGTAAATTTTGTAGGAACCATTGTCTGAGGTAGTTCTAATCAAAGACTGGAAAAATGTGGAACTAATTTGGAATTAATTTTAACTTTGGAATTAATTTTGGTTGTTTATAAGGCAGCGTATCACTAAGTGGGTGTAACAGTTATCCTGGTAATTTTTTTTTCAGTGGGTAAATATACAAGTAAGAGCTCTGTGTGTTGTTTTCAAAGCTAAAATCCTAAATATATCAGGACTTAAAAACAAACAAACAAAAAAATATTCATTTAAAACTTTTTTGAAACGATCTATGATGTTCCAACCACAATTATTACCATGCAGGGGATAGCATAACTCATATAACAGATGCTTTCATGTTACTACATTTCATTATAGTTATACATCAGGATTATCATGACATTATTTACACAAGTATTCACCAAAAAAATTGCATTCTCTCGATATGGTCTGAGTTAGTGTTCTATAACTTCAGTAAAGTACAAACAATTGTGGAAAATTTGTAATGACAGTATGGTCAATATCTGTTCTGTGTCAATTTTTAATTCAGTCGTACTCTGCCTTTGACAGATTGTCCATCCCCTTAAGAATGTTGAGTTTTGTTTTCAAGGTCCAAGAGTCGGTTTCTAGGTACCTTTCAACAGCAAGATAAACTCTGGGGCTTCTCCTAGTGGATGTAGATAATACTTCTGGCTTGCTCCAATTCTCTCTATTCCCCTTCTATGCGTGATCTTTGATGGGGAACAAACAAAAGGGCATTAGCCCACAGAACTCTCATATCTGTGCTTTTTATGGCAGATTGAACAATTGTGCATCCATAAGTAACACATAAAAAGGACATCCTCAAGTCGCTTCTCACCTATGCTTTCTTTTTGCTAATAGTAAAGATGGTTGTTTTTCATCATTACAAATCATAAGGTCAATGCCTACCCCTACTTAAACTAGTATAATCTGGAAGAATTCTACTTCCTTCATTTTGTAGTTTGTCTTACTACTTGTCACCATTTCTCAATACCACAAAACATTCTACATTAAAATTACATTAAACAGAAAGTTAAGTTAATAGACAAGTTAGATCTGACACATACAAGTTCAGAATGTGGCCTTTATTACACAAATACCATCACTACTTATGTAAAATTTCAGCTACAATAAAATCTAGTCTAAGCAACTTTTATATCACTGTATCATTCTAAATTACAATTGATGGTAATTACAAACTGTAGCATGAGTGGAGGGCATTATCACAGAAGAATCTCTCCATTGCCTCAAGATATATAAAAGCAACTAATATATCAGCCTGGCTCTTGTAAATGCCCCAGATACAGCTCTTTTCATTACACCCCCATATAATCTAATTTTATCGAGCGCCTTGGCTAATCTGGAACAGATGCTGCACTCTGATCACAATGCATTGCAATTCAGCACATAATATTTTTCTGAAAAGGAAGAAACTAAAAAGATTGTGCATACAGGAGGAGGTACTTGAACAGATGCTCACAGTGTTCATTTCCAACAAATGTCAGAAAAAAAGGTTGGATGTTGTATACTATTCGTAGCCAGGTACGTGATGGAGATAGCGTCTGAATTAGAATAGTAACCCCAAACTGGAACACCAGATGTACAGCCTGAAAAATTCAGGACAATGCTGTAGAACATAAATTACCTTTCAATATGTTACCATATTACTAGACTTATGTTCTAATGATCCTTTAAATGGGCTGGGATAGAAGGAACTGTAACTTGCATCACTCAACAAGTACTGAAAAACCCAATGAAAAGAAGCTGGGTATGATCAGTGCCTTGATTTATACCCTTTCTGTTCATACTCCTTTTTTACTCTGTCAGGTTTCAGTTGGATTTTGTAGTATAATGCCTGACTATAAGCTAAAAGTAAGATATTCATTACTGATTAATAACATCTTGCTTTGTTATTTTTTGTGGGATCAATATGGGACTGCAGGCTACTTCCCCACTGTCTGGAGTGAGATCTCATCATGATCCCCACTCCAGGACTGCTGGTCTATACTAGAAAGCAGTCTCTATAAAGAAATAGTCAGAACAGGTAAAGTCTTTCTCTATGGCTTTTTAATCACTTACTGAATCTGAGCACTCAAAACATCCCAAGAAATCATGACTTAGCCCATTTTTCACTGTATTGTCTGACTCTCAAAATTATATGTATCAACTCAGAGAGACAGAAGGGAGAAAAAGAAAACCTTGTGGGCTTTCTGCCTCTGTCTTTCAAATCTATTTAACGGGTTTGGTTTTCAGTTTTCTTCTTATCTTCCTTTGAAACTAATCGTTAAGAAGATAAGCATTAAAAAAGCATAATCAGTAAGCAGTAAGGGAAATATACACTGGAGTTCTATGCAGCAGAGCCTTTGGCTTCCATGGATCTGTGTTCATCTTCACTGATTGTCTTTGAATGCACGTCCATCAACAGGAGAAACAGGAAACAAGTGCCTTTAGTAGGTTACCTTTCCTTAAAACAATATCAGATTTGGAAAATTCATTATGTATACACCATGAGGAAATCAATATCAAATATATTTCTTCTTTGAAAAAAAAAATTGAAATGATTGTATACATTCTAACAGGCTACAACATATGAAACTCATGCTAAAAACTTTTAGAAGACTTTAGAAAACTTTAGACTTCCAAATAAATTTTTAACAAATTATGGCAATTAATAAAAACAAACCTCACAGAGGAGATAAAATATTTTATTAAAGTGTTGCAGAAATATGAGGAATTATTAAAATCTAATGAACAGCAGCAATTGAGAATTTTTGATAATCCAAAAATATATTTCCATAACAATAATCTTCCTATAGATATTTGTAAATTGGTTCATTCAATTTTTTAATGGATTTTTTTCTTTTTTTGTTATGGAGTCTTAATGACAATAATGAATTTATTTCAAATTAAAAAAAATGGGGGACAGTGTTGCACATTTGGGAATGAATTATCAGCATCCCATATAATAGGGTTTTTTACCAAGTTATTTCTATTGAGAATTAATTGTCTTCCAAACCACCCAGTCACATATTATAATAAATTTTTATGAATATGTTGTTTAGAAACAATTTGAAATACATGTGACCATATACATTACAGTATAAATGGATTTCAAAACATCATAACTTTCCATTCAGAGATGTAAGTACAGGTGGAGAAGTTACAGAGAAGTGGTTATTTTTATTTTGGTTGTATAATGATTTCATAGTGATCTGTATTCAGCTTCTGATAAAACTTTACCTAAACTATTCTGTCTGAAATCCTGCATGGTTTTCATTGCTTTAAGATACTTTTCACCGTACTTGGAAAAGATTCATCCCCTTTTAGTGAACAGGGAAAAAAATGGTGGTTTTAATGGATCCTGGGTTGGAATAAACTGGGATATTCTTACGCCCTGGGGAGTAAGAGGCTGGACTGCAACCCTGTGGAAGGAGATCTGGGGATTCTGGTTGATGTTCTGGATGATGCTCTCAGGATGGTGTGATTCTTGGGGTGCCCTGCACAGTGACAATAGTTGGACTTTATGATCCTGACAGGTCCCTTCCAACTCAGGAGATTCTATGATTTCAGGCTATATTTAATATATTTGATACTTTACTGGGAAAAAAAAAGCTTCATGTTTAGGTAGAAATTGGGTTTAATTGTTTTGGGCTTTATTTCTTTAAAAGCTATTTGAATTTTTTCAGTTCCAAGTTGATGTTTTCATATACAAAACACAAAGTTTGCTCCTGATTATATTAATTGTTCCATCTATAATATGGATTATTTATATAGCACCAGGAACTCACATGGCTCACCCCTCTTTCAGGAATACAGATGCACCCAATCTATGAATTTCTAGACCACATAAGAACCTCTGGAAAATATAGAAGCCTCCTTAGGACTTCACAAAAATAACCCAGGTCTTGGTATCTACTACTCTAGTCATTAAGTGAAAGACATGTTTTTCAACATCACAATGAAAAGAGAACTGAGTACATGGAGTAGAATGTTGTAGGCAAGTGTTCTTATTATTGTTTTTTTTTATGGAAAGGATGATAGCTTCCTGGATCGTTTATATGAAAAACTATATATAGCTGCATTTTGTAACGAAGAGGTTTTTGCTTGTCCTCTATCTGTCTGCATGGTTGTTTGATCCAGAGATTTTTTTTTGAAAACCATAGATGGAAGCCAGCAGCTTTTATCTTAGCCATGTTAGTGCACAAATACCCACCCACCAGCTACAGCATACACCATAGGAGAAAATAGAGATTAAAATAAAAAAAAAAAAAAAAAAAAAAAAAAGAAGGAAAGAAAGAAAAAAAAAGACAACTAGCAAGTTTACTTGGAAACAAGTAAAAAACATTTTGTTTGCCATAGAGATGTTATTAGGCTGAATCATCATCAGGTTGCAAAGTATTTGGTTTCAATTATCGAGCCTGGCTAAACAAAGTCTACTGAATTCCTGTGTAAAATTGCTCATCACAAGTTTGTGCTGCAAGTAGTAGATTGTACCACATAGATTGTACCACACACTGTCCCTCTGCCCAAAGCAGGACATTACAACCTGGACTTGCACCTTGCAGACTGTCAGCTGGGGTCAAATGTGACAATCTCCAGCATTATTCCTCATGGGATTTCAGGTGCCATCTCTTTATAATGCTCCATCACCTTAACCAAAAAGTTTAGCATAATTTGAGCTAATGTTCATTGACATATTTCAGACCAGGGTCCACTCATTAGCTGCCTGGCAGTTATTTTAACACTTTATTCATTTTACAGTGGTTTCTGTGCAGAGCCTTGCATTGCTGCATTAGCAGGCTGACAAGAACACTTCCACCTGGCTTGCAGAAAGCATCAATTTGAAAGGACACTGCAGACCTGGAGAAGAATCCTGACATTAAGCACTTCTTGCTCACTGCACCAGATAACACTTCACTCTAAACAATGTCTACTCAGTGCTGAAATTGCCAATTTCTGCTTCTCCAACTAACCTTTATCTTAGAAAAAACCTTCACCTCTTGGGTGATTCTGAGTCTTAAATTATCTTCTGGGTATTGCAGGTCTTTACCTAAGTATTCCTACAGAATAACACTGGGATGTCTTTTTATTTAAGTCTATACTTTGAATATAATCCATATTCAAAATATTTACAACATAGTCTAATCCTAGGATTCAGCCTGAGTGAAATCCCATCCCACACTTGTTTTGAAGAAATATACAGGTTTATGCTTTCACATGGCCTTTGATATTATATTCAGAGCCTAATAAAGGATATTTTCTCTTTTTCTAGGATCCACAATTAAACCAGAAGGCCTGGTTTTAATCTGATCATTTAACTTCAGAAAAGCTATTTTTACTCTGAACAGAGAAGAGCTGACTCTTAATAGAAATTTCATTTGTAGTTGATTTTACTGTAAATAGAATTTTAAAGCTCGTGGAGTGGAAAGGTTCCTTGCCACCTTCTGGGGCAATAGCAGTTCTAGCTGCATTCATATCTGTCTTCCATCTAAATAGTAGAAAGTAAACAAACTACACCACTGAACACAGTTGCCTGCTTGCTCTTGAGATAGTCTATAAAGAGCACAAGACAGTGTTAGATTGTTTGCAGGGTTATAGTTAATAGCCACTGGTAAGACTATAGGAAGAGTCTTGATGTTACCTGGAAATAGACCCTGTGCCAGATCACCTAAGCACTTTGCCTTTTTTCCAGACCATAATGTGCTTGTGGTATTCATGTTTCAATAAGCACAGTTCTGAGGAATATGGAGAAATTTTATCTACCATTTTTTTCCAAATCCTCCTTTCCCTCACTCTAGTGTGTTGCTCTGTATGCTCACGAAGAATAGATCCACTTCTTTTTCCTGTTTTTTTGTTTTTGTTTTTAAGTATACATTTTTTGATTTGCATTAAACCTTTCCTGTTAGTGATACTGAACTAATCAAATAATTTATAATTTTTTTTTTTTTTTAGAATTGCCATCCATGATAAATTAGGAATTAATGGATCATCAGTGAGTTAATTCCACAAATCTTCAAGATTTTCTCCATTAGTTCAGATGAGGTAGTGGGAAAATATGAGAATAGAATGGAAAAAAAACCCAAACACTAAAACAACAAAAAAGAGTGCTTGCTATGATTCTTGCTATCATTATATTAAGTCATTACAGGAAGACATGGAAATAGAGAGTCTCCATACTGGTAATTCCAGAGGAAGAAATAGGAGATTATATCCTTACTTGATTACTTTATGTTATATGACTATAGCCCTTGTCCTGAAGACAATTTCACAAGCACAAAGCACATCTGTCCCTAGGGAGTTAAAAGCACATTTTTAATATGAATTTTCTAGTGGAGATTCTTGTGCAAATTATGTAAAGCATAGCACTAAACTTAATTGCCTAAAGTGTTTACTTAATCTCCATATTCTATTAATAACTAATCAGGAAAATAATTAAGACTAAATTCAATTTAAATATAGCAAATATCTGATTTGATGCTATATGACTAAGCAGGTTGCATAGAAGCTTTAAATATTTATGAAGTAGCAGCAAATAGCTTATTGTACATGACAAAATAAAGAAATTCAAGCTTCAGTTAACACACATATAGTAAGCAGACCATTAGGAGTTAACAGCTGTAGGCTAGGTCTAAGTCAGTATTAGATTCACACATCTTAGCTTTTTCTTTTTCCAGAATCAATATCTGCAAATAATAAATGAGATCCCAAAGGGTTGAGTTAAGCTCCAACCACCACAGAGTAACTCTGCAATTGGTCATTGACTCAATAATGCAGGTGAGCTTCACACTGTAGAACATCTTTAGCACACTATAATAGAAAATTAATAGCGTTCAAATCAGCAGCAGGGTCACCCTAAGGATTACATAATAGCTTGGGTTAGAACAATCATCTAGCTCCAAGAAGTGTAAAATGTCATAAAACTAGAAAGAGATAGAATAGCTCCTACATTAGGCATAATCTTTGTAGTGTACACTGACTTTTTTTAAAACATGTTAAACAACAAAGATCCACATTATAAAAGTGTACTGCTGAAAATACTGCCAACAAACCGCATTGCAGGGGTGTCCATGGGAAATATGAAACTCATATATCACTGTACTGTTAACAATAATAGAAGAATGCAGAATTTAGTTTGCTACTGTACTAGTACAGAGGGTTTCATGTTAGCTACTGTAGCACCACAATAACATAGGAAAAATAAGATGCCCACAAATGAACATGTAAAGTACTAATACCTATTAAAAAAAATCATAAAATAATAAGTGTCTTAGTTGTTTGGTTTTTTTTTTTACGTACTGCAAATAAATAACTTTTCTTTACAGACTTTGTATCATTCATGCTTTGTATCATTTATGGAAACTATTTTAGAACATGCTAAATCAAGTGCATATATATCATCAGTAAACAACTCCATAGCAGGAAAGATTATATGAGGCTAATTTACAGCAGATTAATATGGTAGCAACCCAACAACATAAGAAACTAATAAGCACCTGGAGGCAAAAACAACAATCTCACAAACCTTCAGCAACATCAGAAAACTTCTCCACTGCACAGCACAAATACCTGTCTCCTGGAAAGAAACAATAGACTGCATAGCATGTAATAGAATATCAATTATTAATTTAACCATTTTTCACTACCAAGGAACACTTTGGACAGTTAAGGGCCCAGAGATAAAATTGAAAGAAATTTGATCTTCTTTCTGTGTAGCACTTAAGGACAGGTAGACACTCCAGGCACTATTTCCATGCATTAAAAACTAAGTCCTTGCCCCAGAACTAAAATTGAATAGGTAAATACATCCTACAATACTTTGATTAAAAGGCATTAAAAGCCTGAACCCCCAAAGTTGTTATATTAATTCAGTTCATTTCCCTAATAAAATACTGACAACAGTTTTTCCCAGCTCAATGCTGAACTACAAAATATACTCACTCCATCATGCCGACTGTCCCATTTCCAACCAGAATTTGTATATTCCCATTGCCTCTCTCACAAAACTTTCTGCACAGGTCTCTGCTGCTCCAAATTTAAATAGGACTTGACACACATATCACGGCCATTATAAGATCGAGTTCAGACTTACCCACGGGCTGCCACCATCCCATACATCGCCACAGCACAAAAAAAAAAAAAAAAAAAAAAAAAAAAAAAAAAAAAAGCAGCTTGTGTGGCATTTCCCCGCAGGCTACTTGTCTTACTTTTCAGAGGAGTAATGTCCTCACCCAGCTTGGCACCAGCTGTAGGAATAAAAGATCGTTGTGGAGAATAAAATCCTCTGCTGCTCTGGTGCCTTCCCTGTGGCTCTTTTTCATAGTGACTTGTGCCATACACAAAATGGCACCTCTCTTTCAATGCGGAGAGGTCCAGGCTTTATATACCAGGCATGTGAATGTGAGTACACCACAAAACACCAGTTCCTTATCATGCGCTTGTTAGCTTGTCCAATCTATGGCAATCACTTCGGTCCCAGGGGTTGAAAGACACAAGAAGCAGGGAAAAAGGGAAGCAAAAGCTGAAGAAAGATCAATACTGCACTGTGAAACAAGAAGTGTAGGCTATTTACTTTTCATTGATCTGATGATGCAGGAGAAACACCTCAGACTGGCATTAAATTGAGGGAATACATCTTCTGTGTTTTTTCACCTCAAGGTCAAGAAAGAGCCAAAAAAGAAATTAGAACAAACAGAAACTAATCACAGGACTAAAATAAAACTATTAATCCACATTACAAATCCACACGGAAACATAATTAAATATCAGGCTGAATAAGGTTCATAATAAAACAAACACTGCCAGCTCTTATCAGTTTCAACTTGCACCTGGACAGACTGCAAACAAAAATGTGACTATGAGGCAGGCTGAAAGAAATCAAGGTTTAATGTTAGTGTAGAGGCCCCTTCTAAAAAAAGGCTTATGATATGTCTTCCCACATAGAATTAGAAACATCTATCTGACTCACATGAAACACAGATGTATGTTTGCACTCGCACTTATTTAAACAAATATAGATTTACTCTTTCTAGGGTTCAAAGGAAGAGAAAGGCACGCCTTACCTTGGTTTACATCTCTTGGTTACCTTGAAAGATAGAATTCCTATGTTTGTATAAAAATTATAGACATCCTGATATGAATTTCCCCAAAATACAACTCTTATCAATGTTCCTTAATCTGGTAAAATAACCATAAAAGTGACTCTGCTTTCCCCAGCAGATGTGATCGCTGTATTAACTTGTAGAGGTGAGAAATAAGTAAGGTAAAGGATCATCTCCTTTATAACTAGGAGACTTGCAGAGGGAGTTCTTCTGTGGGAGGGCAATTAGCAGTTTATCGCTCTCCAAAAGCAGGAAGAAAATAGTGATGAGGTATACAGTCACACATAAAAATTGCTGAAAAAAAATAAAGGAAACCCAGGAAAATTAAAGTGGCCAGACAGGAAGAGGAGATTGACACCTATCTTTATTTCATATTCATATAGAATACAGTTGTAGACCACCTATACAGGATACAAAATAAGGCCTAAGAAAAGAGCTGTGGAGCTCAGACTGTTTATTTGACATGACATTCAGGGAATAGATCAGGATCAATTCTACTGCAAAAAACACATAACCTTAGTGGTTCACAGTAATATCACATTAACAGTTTAAATTCAAAGCCTTCTATTGCTGAAAGAAACCATTGTAATCCTATGTTAGAAAAAAACAAATATAATTTGAATGGATGTGACATGACAACTAGAATCGAACCAAAAAGTAGGTGAAATATTGCAATTATTTCATTTTTTTTTTTTGATTTTACAAAACTTAGAATGTAATCAACAGCCCCTAAGAAACCAAACCAAGCCCAACCCAACCAAACCCAACCCAACCTAACGCAACCAAACCAATTTAGAAAATTACACACATGTCTCTGTTATTCCATAAGGAAGAAATAACTCATGCTCTTAGACCATAAGTTAGGAAGGTGCCAGAAAATACTTAAAATTTTTTTTCATTTCAAGTGAAAAATTCTGTAGGGTTTTCATCATCTTTTTAGTGCTACTGGAGACACTCATGATTACTTTATGTACACTCATGGAAGTTTGCACTGAGAAATGATGCTCAGTGAGGGATAAATTTAGCATTGCTTTGCAGATTTTGTGGTACATTTCAGTGTCCTTTTCTTACCTGGGATTTAATTTTAAGACCTAAAGCCTAAAATAACTCTTTCAGTATCATTTCAATTTGTGCAGCATGGTGACTGCCATGGTATAGATTTGTAATTGCTTCAGGGTCCAACACCTATTCTGTGGTCAGACGTGGATTTTGATTGGGAAATCCCATTCATATCTCCTTTTCTGTGATTTTTCAGAGATATCCTTCAATTAGGAAACATCAGAGATAGACATTGCTGTTCCTGTTCCAGACTGAAGATATCTTCCTGTTTGTGTCCAGCAGTGCCTGTTGGTCTAATAATATATCCTATCTTTGTAAAACTTGCCTATAAAGGAAACAGTTTTTAACACAAGTTTGGAACAATTGCTTCAATTTATTTTTTCCATAACTATTTAAATGAACCATTTCCCCCAAAACTTCCCCCCCCTTTTTTTTTCTTTCTAGCCTTCTGACAATAAACAAAAACCCAAATCCATCAAAGCTAACACGAAACAGCATCATCCACAAGAAATCTTGCCAGAACAACGAATGTAGCCTGCCAACACAAGACAGACATTAAAACACACACAGAGGTCCCACACTGAGACATATGTTAGCAAATGCAAACAAACCATGTCAGTGAAATCATGTGCAATGCACCAGAAATTACTGGCACAAATAAAGAGTAGTAACCAGCATCTCCAGATAAGCGTTCATTACAAGGCAATCAGTCCTTGCCTGCCTTGTGGACCTAACCTCTAATCAGTTCTGTAGAGTGTCTTAAAAAGGTTAAGTGGAATAGATGGGAACTAAAATTCATAATCCTGTTAAACACTGAAAAATAAGAACGAAGACAAAGGTTTTAATGCTATGTAAATCCATTCATACCCCACCTGCCTTGTGCTGATCTTTCATGCCCCTCCATTATTCTGTGTGTTCTTCAAGTTTTCCTCTCTCTTCAGTCTTCACTTTTCTTTGACTCTCTTATACCACAGGTATTCAAATATTCTCTTTTTCCCTCCCCCCCCCAAATTTCTTTATTGCCATAATTAAACCAAAATAACGGGTCTTTTTCTCCTACTTAATTGAATTTTGTTTAGCTTTGCACCAATACCAGTAAATAGGTTCAATACTTTTTCTAATGTATTTGTGTTTGTCTAATGTATTTGTTCTAATGTATTTGTCTCCATTAGCAATGGATGCAAATTATATCAAGCAATAATTATCTGTATCTTTAGAAAACCAAAAAAACCTCTAAGCATATTATCATGTTTATGTTGTGGCTAGTTTATTTCTTCATTAAAGTGCACTGGCAGTCGTAGTGGGCTTATTACAGACCAGACAATTTAAATCAAATATTCTCCTATGGATTTTGAAGCTATTTACTCTGAAAAAACTGTCTTAACTATGATTGTAGAATTTTTAAAACAGTACATAAAAGGAAGCAATAGAAAGATAATTTATGCAGCTGTGTCTATTTGAACAAACTCAGGTTCTCTAAAACATTATCAGATTGATTAGAACTCTTTAACAAATGTTGCTATTCAAATAGAATTATATCAATATGCAAAGCTATTACATTACAGTAAAATTTTAGTTTAGAAAAAGTTGTCTCCAAGATAAAATATAAATCCATAAATAAGGATTCAATATATTAAAGTTTTAGTTGAAAGGTGATTTTTTAAAATTATTTAGTATCAGAGGTTTTATGTACCTTTTTTTCTAGTATGTTTTAGGCAAGACAGTAAAATATACAGAGGTTATAATGACTAACCTTCCCCTTCCCACCTATGGACTTTTGAAGGCTGTAAAGTTTCTAAATCAAAGGAAACAGCTGAATTATCACAGCTAAAAACAAGCAAAGAAGAAACACATATATGCAGTTTGTCATGGTTTATAATATGATGGATAGCAGGGCAATTATTTTATATACATAAAAGGAAACAGTATGCAAGTGTCAAAACATTTACACAGCTTGCAGGTTATTCACTTACATTATGAAAATGAAGATTTTATAGCAGTCAGTACAGTCTAGCATGTGAAAACAAAGAGAAAAAGTTATCTTTGCTTTAGCACATGAGACATAATGACATTGGAATTGCTAGAAATTTTCATTAGGCATTTTAAATCTGTTCTAGTTACTAGAAAAGCTACTGTAATGACCTTCTTTATTTATATAGGTGTGTGAAGTCTTGCATTTTCACATCCCATAATTTTTGGTCTTCAGGTTCCTCTCAAGAAGACATTTATGTCTACAGCTACAAGATCCAGTTAAGATTTCACTTCACTGTTTGTGACTTTTCTTATTGCTTTTTCATTTCTTCCTTTGAAATGCCAGCAATAACGTAAAAAGTCAAAAGTCAACATAATCAGAAAAAAAAATGTCATAATGCAGACATTCTACACTAGTTTCATATGTATTCCTTGAGAATCAGTAAAATAATACCAATGCAATGTTAGATTTATATGTAATGTTCACAGCACAAAATTCCATTATCCACAATAATTTTGATAAAATACTGAAAAAAATATTAAGCTCTGGTTTTGTTTCTGATAATAAACTAGAGATTTCTTTTTGTATATTTATGAATATAAGAATTTGTGCATGTATGCATAAATATATTTATAGTAAGACAAAAATATAAAAATATAAAACAGTTTTTCAGTTGAAAATTTTCTATTTTATTTTTCCAAAGAGGCGTAGTCAACTTTAACTTTTTAATCGCCCTCCTGGTCATACAGAAAAGGATGGGCAGTAAATTTTTTTTCCTCACTGACATTCAATTAGAGCCCATAGATGCCATGTGAGCAATGGACACATAAAATATAAAAGGAAATCTTCAGGATATGTGTCTAGAGTAGAGTGAACTCATTGTCCTTGTGACACCAGCACCCCACTATTTGTCCCAGCCCAGTGAAATGGATGAAAAGAGAATTTCCCCTTGCTAGGCTGACAAAGCTAATTTTCCTGAAGTAGGCAGACTCTACTAATACTTTTGGAGTTCATATGTAGCTGAGAACAACCTTTATTATTTATTTTCACATGCTTATACTAGTTGTGCATTGTTCTGTGATATCTGCAATTAATCTGCAAACCACTCAAGTGATTTGCTAGTTGGTAATGGACATTTCTCACAGATACAGAGACCACACTCTTCAAGCCATACCATGAATTCAATAAGGACCAGAGAATCAGTTGTGACAGATGGTATCATTGAATCTTTCACTTAAAGATCAGCAAATATCAGTGAAAGGTCCAGAAGACATGGAAAAGAGAAAAACCAAACGGAACGAAACCAAACTAACAAACCAAACAAAACAAAGCAAGACGAAGAAAAAACCAAACAAACAACAAAACAAAAACACCCAAAAAAGAGGGAAAAAGAAAAAATTAACCCAACTTTCTCCTTGGTCCTTTTTTTACCAGTATTTAGACCAAATAGTCTCAAAAATGCAGAAGTCTCTAGCATGGGATTTCTTTGCTACTTGAAGACCTGACTTGTTGACCATGAGTCATCTGATTTTGACTCATCCAACCAGTGAAGACAGCTGCTGGCTTAGAGAAGATTAGGAGTGCATCTGCCTCCAACCTCTTCCTTTCCTCTGCACATGAGAAGATTTGACCACAAAAATCTTCTTCCCTAGGGATAAAGAGGGTGGGGGAGACGTGCAGCATTGCCCAGTGTCACAGAGCAGGGAGATTGTCATGACATTACAGAAATCCTGCTATTTAATTCTGCTAGCAGGTGATAAGTGTGCTCTTCAGGCATATGATGCTGTGTTCCTGTTGATTAATAACAGGTGTAAGTGAGGTGAAAATGTCTGGCAAATGTAACTGAGGTTTTGGCATTTGGAATTTTGTCAGTCACTCATCTTTTTTGTGCCTGAAGGGCCAACACATTATATAAACAAAGGATCCTAGTAATGTAATTTCTGATATCTAAATTGCAAGATAAGAGGAAAATATAGAATAGAGATCCTCTAAGACAGATGCACCCATATAGCTCTTCCAGAAAATACTCTTTTGATAGAATACTCAGCAGAAATTTAGTCAGAGAAGACCTTGGTCAAGGTTTTAAAATTACAAGTAGGATTACCAGAGTACTAAAAGCCAGGCACTACTCCAAACAAACCAATCTTTTATCAAAAGAAAATTATTCCAATTGTCTCCAGGAGAAGCAAAAATGCATTTGTTATAGTAGAAGTTTCTATATCAAATCACAATAATTTCATTTGTTCTAATTTTTCAGTTTAGATAACACTATTCTCTGTAGTGCAGTTACCACTTAGGCAGAGTATTAAATATTATACAAGGAAAGCAGAGAATTGCCCGAACTACATAAAACAGAAATGAAGTTTTTTATGCATCCTACATGGCTTCATAATCCTCTCTGCTCTTGTTCTGTCAGAGCAAGTCCCTGTATTTCCCTTGATAGCACAGATATTGATTTTATGAGTACAATGAACAGCTATAAATGTAGGAAGAGCTCAGAGCTGCAGAGAAACCTAGCAGTGGGTAGTGGGCAGATTCACACCTAGAATCTAATGTGCTTCTTGAGTGGCAAATATGATGTGATGGATAACCTTGAATCTTAAAAAAACAAGTTAACAAATTAATTTAAGTAGGGCCTCTGATGAAAAACTTCTTTTTCACATGAGAGATAAAACCAGTATTTGAAGGCTCTGAAGTCACAATTAGTTTTCCCTTTCCATAATGGAAGCCAGAAAGTTATTGTTTTGTCTTCATATGTAACCAGGTAAAACCCAGTAATGACTCCTCAGTGATATAACAAGGGGAGAAAAGCCCCATGAGACTGCAGAAATGTGAGACTGGGCTTGGCATGCCTGAAATAGGAGAGTTTGAAAATTTAGTGTATTTAGACAACTCTTTTTGGCTTGACAGCAGAATAATGGTTCTTTAAAGGCCTCCTTTGAAATCTTAAATTAATCTGTATATTTGCAAAGAATGGACTCTAAGGAGCTGGATACCAAGACCACCCAACCTGTTTATAGCAATGAGTAATTTCTCAGTTATGCTCTTTTTACCCAGCCATGTGTCATACATAGTTGATGTATTAAGCCACAGATTTCTTTGTTTTAGCATAAGAGAAGGGCTGAACTCCTCAACAGCATCCCATGACTGACACAGGTGTTGGGAGGAATACTCAGTGAGGAAAAAGGAGTCAGGAAAGCCACAGGAGGAAATGCATAAAGGATTCAATTTTGCATTCAAATTTTGGAATGTTTGTCAAAATATAATCTCAGGTTTTTCTCCTTCCGTGATAAATTACTGCATATCAGCTCTTGGAGAGAGCACAATCTAATTCTAATACAATCTTATACTAGTTAATAATGCAGACAGAGGTTACAGTGCAGTAGGCACCTAATTTCCAGAGTCATCTGAGATCTGTATGATTTTCACAGTTCTAAGAGATTAGCTGTATCAATTAATTCTCACACTCTTATTTTTTTCAAAGTTCCATGATGTCTGAAGCTAGGAGTATGAATGAATTCATACTTCCATAATTTGTTTCTTAAAATTATAATGAAAGTTGAAGTACACTTATGAGCTCTTTCTTGAATATTTTAAATAGTCAAATTCTGTTTCCTAGGAAGTAATACTTTACTTTTCCTAAAGAATATGAAACATATCTAAACATTATTTTTTTAATCATTTAAGATGCTAACCCTCAGAATTTCAGGAAAACATAGTGGTTTGAAACCAAAGAGTAAAGAGCTTTCAAATTTAATTTTGACTAGGATTTAAGGTCTTTGTAATAACCACAAAGTAATTGGTGGACATCAGCAGTCGGTGTGGAAAACTTCAGAAGATATGTTTGCAAGAACATGCCCACAAGCTGTCCAGAGAGGGTTGACAGGTCTTTCAAACAAGACAAAACTTACCTGCTGCTTGGTAGGCAGTGTCATAAAGGTTTGACACCTTTGTCACTGTTTGTAGAGCAGCAGCTATGGCCATGATGCATCTGAGTCTCCAATTGAATTTAATATCATCCCTTAACTTTGTACTGTGCAGTCATCAAACTCCATCTCTGTTCTAACTGTTATAATTAAAAGTGCTGAGAGAAGAAGGGTTCAAGCCAAAATAGCTTTAAGGTTACTGCATAGCTAATGTAGGATGCATAAAAAATGAAAAACTGGAGAAGCTGAGAGGCACATGACCTGCACAGGTTTAATAAACAATTTCTACTTCAAATATAATATTTTTCAGCACATATAAAAAATTTCCAAATATCATGGCTCAAAAAAAATCGATGGAAAATAATTCCAGAATAATTTTTTTTTTTTTTAATACACAGTGACCATTAATCTCCCTAACCTTAACTGCATCCTATTATATAGGATGATATATATTATATGCTATGGTATTATACATTATATTACTTCTGTAAAATTTTTAATTCCCTTACAAGGAGACAAACCTCAATACAGGATATTCATTCTTCTGCCCTACCTCTGTATCTGTGTCTGCTTTCTAGAAAAATTGCTATGCAAATTAATTTTAATTTATTTTACATACATGAATATAATGAAAATTATACATGTCGGCAAAGAAATGGTAAAAAGTTTTATACTGTCAAGAAAAATAATAGTTCAACATTCTCAATTATTTTGTGATTACTAGTATTTCATTTTCTTTTAAAAAACTCCCCATCATTATGTCATGATTTAAGACTTTTTATGAATTAAATATATATTTCCGGACAATTACTAGGTTCATTGTTAATCTAAGCCCATCAGCCAGTATGTCTTTTATCACATTCATTCCAGGAACCAGATTCAATAATGAAAGACATTGCATGGTTGTTCAGTTAGCAAACAGGGCATTTTCAGCACACTGATTTAAATAGTGCATATTCTTTTTGCACTGAGGGAAGAAGGGTAGAACTGATAGCTCACAAGATACAGGGGCTCAGCTGAACTCTTACACTGTTAAAGCAGTAAAAAGCAGAGCAGTGTGGGGAACAGTGGTGGTGTTTGAAATATTTTGTAAATGCTTAAACAAGTGACTATGACTGAAAAAATGTTTCACCTGCATTTTTGTGTTGCACAGCATTTATGAGTTTCCCTATTTTGTTAATTTGCTTTGACTGTAGACAAAGTGGGAAAAAAAAAACCACAACAGGATCCCTCAGTTGGAGAAGATGCACATGGCAGAATTACACAGAATTGTGAGGGTTGGAAAGGAGCTCTGAAGGTCATCTTGACCAACCATCCCCTCTAGAGGAGGTTCACCTAGAGTAGATTGAACACGTTGAGACAGGTTTTGAGTATTTCCAGAGATAGAAACTGAAATATCTCTGGGCAGCCTGTTCCAGTACTCTGATACCCTCATGTAAAAAGTTTTCCCTTATATTTAGGTTGAACCTTCCATGTTCCAGTTTGTTTCAATTTCCCTCATCTTTTCACTGGACACCTTTGAGAAGATGCTGGTCCTATTCTCCTGACAACTACCCTTTTGATTTTTATAAACATTTATGAGATCCACCCTTGGTCTCCTCCATCCTGAACAGACCCAGCTCCCTTCCTCATGTGTTAGATGCTCCAGTCCCCTAATTACTTCAGTGGCTCTGTGTTGGACTCTCTCCAGTAGTTCCTTGGTCTTCATGAACTGGGAAGCCCAGAAACAGACTCAGATTCCAGATGGGAGTTCTCCAATGCAGAATAGAGGGGGAGGAGAACCTCCTGTTACCTATTGACCACACTGCTCTCCATGTGTACCGGAATGTCATTGACCTTGGCCACAAGGATATACTGTTGGCTCATGGTCAATTAACTTGATCAATGTCCTACACAGCAGCAGTCACCTCTCTAGTCTTCTACCCTTTATGCCAAACCATGTAATAACCTAAGCCTTTACTGGAACTGACTAAAAGCTATCTTTTTGCTGATAACAGATGGAATGCTTAAACTTTGTATGAGCAGTGACTACTGCTGACTTAGGACGTCATGTTTAAAGTCTCATTTAGTGTTGTGCCTCAGTTGCCCAACAATTAAAAAGATAACTTAGCCATTATTTTACAAGGAAAATAATGTATTCAATCTAATTTTACATCACATTATAAAAGTTTAATTCTGTTGCACAAGCTTACCCAATGAAAACTAGACTTGTAGCCAAAGCTTAAAGAAGGGATTAGACCCAGCCAGCACGGGCTTAGGAAGGGCAGGTCCTGTCTGACCAACCGTATCTCCTTTTATGATCAGGGGACTGACTGGTGGATGAGGAGAAGGCTGTGGATGTGGTCTACCTGGACTTCAGCAAAGCCTTTGACACTGTCTCCCACAGCATCCTCCTGAAAAAGCTGTCAGCCCGCAGCTTGGACAGGAGCACTCTGTGCTGGGTTAGGAACTGGCTGGAGGGCCAGGCCCAGGGAGTGGTGCTGAACGGGGCTGCATCCAGTTGGCAGCCGGTCACTAGTGGTGTCCCCCAGGGATCAGTGTTGGACCCAGTTCTGTTCAATATCTTCATGGATGATTTAGATGAGGGGATTGAGTCCATCATCAGCAAATTCACAGATGACACTAAGCTGGGGGGGAGTGTGGATCAGCTGGAAGGCAGGAGGGCTCTGCAGAGGGACCTGGACAGACTGGAGAGTTGGGCTGGTTCCAATGGGATGAAGTTCAACATTCCAAGTGCCGGGTCCTGCACTTTGGCCACAACAACCCCATGGGGAGCTCCAGGCTGGGCACAGAGTGACTGAGAGCAGCCAGGCAGAAAGGGACCTTGGAGTCTGGATTGACAGGAAGCTGAACATGAGCCAGCAGTGTGCCCAGGTGGCCAAGAAGGCCAACGGCATCCTGGCCTGGATCAGGAACAACGTGGCCAGCAGGTCCAGGGAAGAGATTCTGCCCCTGTACTCAGTGCTGGTGAGGCCACAGCTTGAGTACTGTGTCCAGTTCTGGGCCCCTCAGCTCAGGAAGGAGATTGAGGTGCTAGAGCAGGTCCAAAGGAGGCAGCTAGGCTGGTGAAGGGACTGGAACACACATCCTATGAGGAGAGGCTGAGGGAGCTGGAGGTGTTCAGCCTGGAGAAGAGGAGGCTCAGGGGAGACCTCATCACTCTGTACAACTCCCTGAAAGGAGGTTGGAGCCAGGGGGGGGGTTGGGCTCTTTTGCCAGGCAACTCTCAGCAAGACAAGAGGGCAGGGTCTCAAGTTGTGCCAGGGGAGGTTTAGGTTAGATATTAGAAAGAATTTCTTTCTGGAGAGGGTGATCAGGCATTGGAATGGGCTGCCCAGGGAAGTAGTGGATTCTCCGTGTCTGGAGACATTTAAAAAGAGCCTGGATGTGGCACTGAGTGCCATGGGCTGGTAACTGCAGCAAGAGTGGTTCAAGGGTTGGACTTGATGATCTCTGAGGTCCCTTCCAACCCAGCCGATTCTATGATTCTATGATTCCAGATGTGCATGTAATCTTTGCACCCTCTTTCTGGATAAAAGACAATTAAAGACAGAAATTTCCCCACAACATTTAATCCTGTCCAAAATATTCCTCACTAGTAATAGCCACTACTTTGGACTGATGTAAAGGGTTAGCCCTTTAAAATGTCTTGGACATTAACCCATAGCTGCCTGTATCCTACCCATAATAATAATTAAGTCCATTGTGAGAGTGTTGTCATCAGTGGTTGTTTCTCACTCTTCCTTGGCCATTGTAGAGAAACACAAAAAGATTTTCTAGAGGGTGGCCATTAAGGGCAGTGTTCAACACATGCTGTCAGGAGCTTTGAAATCAGTATTACAAGGTTTGCTGAGTCTTCTCTCTTCTGTATCTTTTGGATGTCATCAACTTCCCCTCGGGAAAAGTTTGTCCAGAATAGATCCAGGGTCTCATGGAAATTCAGAAAAAGGAGAATATTCTCTGCAGTTGATTAAGTCATTACCTAACGGATATTTTCTTAATTGAAATTGTTATACTTTTTGTTTCTTTCAGTCTATTTTACCTAACACTCAACATTTAACAAAATATATATTTCTTCTTCCTTTTGCCTTAAGGGGATATACTAGTAATTCCTTTTTCAGATACCTTTCAATATTTTCCCCCTTCAAAAAATAAAAGTTCTGAAATTAAGTTAACATTATATAACCCCTCCTAGATCATCAAATATACTGCATAATTTAAGTGAATTAGTTTATATATTAAGTACAACCATAGAAAGATTAAAAGTTAAAATGAAAGTTAACCAAGAACAAGATTATGTAATTTATTTTGTTGTTGTTGTTGTTGTTGTTGTTTGGGTTTTCTTGTAAAAGTTACAAGACCACAGCCTTCATTCTTCTTAAAGTGGTATCAGCTTCAAGTCAGCATCATGAAACAAGTAATATCTAATTGCTGTGAGCAAACCAGAAGACTTCCTTATATCTTGAAAGCTTGTGCTCTTAATCCAAATGAAAAAGACAGTAGTAAAAAGCAGAAAGTGCATCACCCATATGAATAAATCCAGGCAGACATTTCAGCCATGTTCCTGTTGG
>NC_044274.1:71465949-71473449 GCF_003957555.1 Calypte anna | reverse complement strand
GTGAACTGATGACTAGTAATAAATGAAAAGGATTTCCTCTCTTTTCAATAACTCGTAGATATTCCACTGCAACTTAACAATGTGATCTATATCAAGATGGAAAATTATTTAAGTTATAATTTAAATGCTGTTAACCACAATTCTAGGTTTAAAGTAATGTGAAGTAATCAAAATTCAACTCTCTCTGGAGAAGAATTTAGAACATATTCCGCACAGCTTTTCTCAGATGTCAAAACCAATTTGTAAGTGTACAGTGTGCAAGTTTGATCAGTCTTTCCTTAGGCTAAGGCCAAGATTTCCAGATTGGAAAATACACTACAAAATGACCATCGTTTTCACAACTGGTCTGCTTGCAATTAATTCCCCAAAAGCCCAGTCCAATAGACACATACAGCAGACAGATGATGTGAAAAAAAAATGAATTTAATTGAATTCTAGTGCTACTTGATTCAGACAAGGGCCCAAACTTTCATCTTCTAAATATCATCATTAAAAAGCTGCACAAGTTTATTTTGTTTTAACTGACAAAAGCTTTGTCTTGATTTATCCTTTGAAATATCAATCCACAGTTCTCTAAGAAAAGTTCAAAGTTGGCATTGACTCTCTTGCAAAGTGTGAGCTAAATTAAATGAAAAGCACATGGAATAAAAAAGACTCTACAAAAACAGAAATATGTAAAAAGTACTTGTCTGATGGTTTGTGCATTGTTTTTACAGCTTAGAGATTCAAGATCACAAAAGTTCATGAGATCATAATTTAAAATGAGTTTTCCCATAATCCACTTTCCAGCCTTTCTGTCCCTCAACTCATCATCAGGAGAAAACTTTGTGCTACTGAGTCTCAGCACCCTCAGGCCCAGCTCTAACAGAGATGCATAAAACCCTGCCAGCTCATCTCCAGAGACACAAATGTGTAGTCTCCATGCTAAAAGTCCTCATCTCCAGTTAGAGAAATATAATGCAATTGAGTATATGAAGACATTCATATATAGTTTCTCTCTGTAACTCCCACATCTCCCTGCTCCTCTATTCTCAAGCGTCCTCCTTCAGAGTAATGAGCTGACACTATAATTTTGCATCCACCTGGACCATTGATTCCCATCAATAATGGGTGGTAGGACCACCAAAACTGACAAACAATACACAAAAAACACCCAAACAAACCCCAGCAATAAAAACATACTATACACTGCCATTTACCAAAGTAGGACAAAATTAAACTTCTGATTCAAACCACATATTGAACTGAATGTGATTACATTTTTTTTCTGAAATTGTCCAAAATTTGTTCAGTAGCTTAACTGTTAATTTTGGAAACTGTTAATTTCTCCTTTAGGAAAAGAGAAAGCAGAGAAATACAGTGCTAGCCATTCAACAAGGTGTAGGAACATTTATAAAGTCAGATATGCACTTTTCCAGAGTCTAAAAAACTCTTACTATGAAGTAAAAAATCAAAACCATTAAGTAAGTGAAAGATCATATCTTGCAAGTAGTGCAAGAGACACCAGAAATAGCTGTCACTTATTTTCAGATGTTGATCATAAGCTGAGGAAGTAATTTGCAATTAATAATATACTTCTGTATAATAAGGTTTGTATGAAGAGTTGAAAATTTTTGTATAGAAGGATAATATTTTTAGGAATGAAAGAAAAAGAGAACAAATGTAACTAGGTATTAATTTTTTACAGCTGTATCAGCTGGATAAGTGAGAAAGAGAGTTAAGAATATTAGGTTTTCCTGCAGAGTTTCTCCCTTTTTACTACAGAGACCATCATAGCTACAAAAACATTGTTATTTTTTTTCTGGAAAGCTTAGTGGTGTTAATTCTATCAGTTTCTCATCATTTACAAACCACAGGCCAGGGTGCTTTTTTTAATAGTTCCTTAGTTCTCTCAGGTGTAAACACAGAAAGTAACGTACAGTCAAGAAAACTTGTAAATTTATATTATATAACCAGAGTGGCAGAATGTCAAGAGCAGTATTGTAAAAGGCTGTTTTCTCAATAACCTTAATTTTATACATACATACTGTTAAGTGAAGTTGTTTATATTTATGGTATAAATACAAAATATCAAGCAAGAGACATGAGCTTTGAATATTCTCCATATAGCATGACTATTATGTTATAAACTTTAGTGACTTTGGAGCACCCTATGCATTGTATGCAAATATCACCATTTGATATTTGATAACTATCCACAAATAGACCATTGAGATGTCTGGATGACTCTGATAGGTGCACCTCATTGGCCACAGATAGTTATTGATAGCTAATAAGTGCCAAGGACTGGTTCCTGCTGGCTGATGGAAAAGGTAATCAAGGGTTAATAAGTGCCAAGAATCACATTAAAGTAGTCCATTGCTTGTTAGATTACTGGAGGTTAAAAACTGAAAATTTAACTCTGACCAATAAAAATGTTAAAGGTACTGTATATTTGCAAGATTACCATCATTTACAACCCTCTGCTGCTTCCATGACATGATACACAAGAAAAGCAATAAGTCTGGCTTCTCAAAATTGAGATGTTTTATATGGAAATGGAGATAATTATGTAAATATGGAACTTTTCTGCTCGGTATTTATAAAAATTATGCACCTTTTCTGAACCTTTACCTTGACACAAAGATTATGTTCTGACAGCTTTTACCTACCACAGGTACACATCTTAATAAGAAAACAGTTGTAATGGCAAGCAGTGTAATGAGGAAGCTATGGACATATTTTATCTGTTAGGCTTATGTTTTGAAATAGACAGTAATTTTTAAAAGGTCATCCAGACAATTCAGGGGCATATAAAACAACAGAATCTATCATATAGTGTTTGAGAACTCAACAGATTTGAAATAACACATTGTGACAAAAAAAAAGAAACTATAGAATTATTTGAAATACAATTTTAATAAGTTAAAAATTTCATATGTTTTAAAAATAGACATTTAAAGAAAGCTATTGTAATTTCCACAGTACAGATAGAAAAACAACGTAAGTGGAAATAATGAAAATGGGAAAGTCAGCAAAATACAGGATTGGTCTTGAGTCCCAACCCAGAATTTTAAACATTACAATGTGTTTCCTGGTTCAAAAACAGAAAGAGATGATTGTTTCTCCATTATACCATCTGAAAAAATTTAAATCATAATGTTTGTAGAAGGAAATTACTTGTTTCACAAGTCATTCTTTAGGACTTTCAGTAGTATCCTCTGGTGAGCACATGAATGGAGACCTTGATATAAGTTAGTTAACCACACCAGGAGTCCCAAAACAGAGTGACAACTGTATGTTTAAAATTATGTTTACCATAGTAGCATATTTACATAGAAATATTGCATTTAGGTACCTTATGTCTGGTCAGCCCACGACAATACATGTTTTCTTCTCACATGAAAGGTATTTCTTAAAGCAATGCTTTACAACCATCTGTACTATTAAAAAAAACCCAGGAATTTTCTTACTGTGGTATACATCTTTCTTAATCAATAAAAAGAGTTTGACTTTTAGTGGCATCAGTACTGTAACTCTATGTGTAAGTGATTTTCCATTGGTTTCTGACAAGAATAATAAAATCTGAAAGATAATGATTCCAGATTCAAGCACCTTTCTTGCTCTTTATTTCCAGATATATCCAGCCAAGGAATAAAAAATAAATAATGTGGCTTACAGTTTGTGAACTGATTTTAATTTTTTTTTTCTATTCTGAATAAACTTTTATTAAATTAACAACAGAATAACAGTAAATATAAAATATAATAGGAAGGACATGGGAATATGTTGTAAATTCTCTGTTTCCAGTGTGTACTTGCAAATAGACAAGAATTGCCATTGAACTTTTCCATCTCAGTCCAAGGACTATTTGAAGGCATTTTGCATTTCTCTGTCAGATCGTGTTTGACTTTGTGCCATTTATATATCTGAATGCACAATGTTATTCTAAAGTCATCTAAGAGGTAATGGGTGTTTCCAGCTTTTACACTGCAATGAGGAAATACAAGGGCTCTAACAATCCTAGTCATTGACATTTATAACTATGGGTTTTGTTTTTAATATAGGGCAGTGAGCAATGTACTTAAGGCATCAGAAAATGGTTTATAGCATATACTAAAGGTGAATCACTTTTTTTACCAGATTTATTAGCTAGAGGAGCTGAAATCTCAAGAGAAAATTTAGCCAGTTTTAACCCAAGAAGTGATTCCTCTTGCAGTTATTTCCTTGGAAATTCTCAGCAGAATTCAGGCATCTACAACGGCCTATTCAGGGATGCTGCTTTTTTTCCCCCAGTTGGTTTGTGCCACCTTGGGTAATGGCAGAGTACTCATTAACAAACTAATTGACTTTTATTAATTATCTATAGTGTAATCTTTTTTTCCATAGTATCTAAGCTTATTAACTGCAAATACACAATCAGTATATAATTAGTCCTGAATTGAGAGTGGAGTCAATGACACTTATTGATTGTAAAATCAAATAGAAATATGCATTATAAGGAATTATTTCCGAAAGAAAAAGAAATTACTAAGCACCTATGACAGCGTTTCAAGACTGGAAAGAAATTCCATTTAAGAATTCTTTTGTATAAGCTGACCTATCAACATGTAATTTCCACTGCCATATTTAATGCACAGATTTAAGTAAAGTGATGATAAATAGCATAGAGTAGTGAATGTTACCAATATTTTTGATTATTGTTATTGTTAATTTACAGCATTTTCTTCTGAACATGAAATATGTAATGTATTAGGTATTAAATGCCTTAAAATTAAAGCATCTATTTACATAGTTTTCTAAAAAGTAAGTGGTCAACATCCCTTCTGAATAAATCAAGACATATTTTATCATATCTATCCGACCTTATGAAACTAATTTCAGTAAACCTGGCCCAGATTTATTAATTCTCATAAAAGGAAAAGCTATTCATTTAGGCTATGAGGAGAGGCTGAGGGAGCTGGGGCTGTTCAGCCTGAAGAAGAGGAGGCTCAGGGGAGACCTCATTGCTCTCTACAACTACCTGAAAGGAGGATGGAGCCAGGCAGGGGTTGGTCTCTTTTCCCAGGCAACTCTCAAAAAGACAAGAGGGCAGGGTCTTAAATTGTGCCGGGGGAAGTTCAGGTTGGATATTAGAAAGAATTTTTTCACGGAAAGGGTGATCAGACATTGGAACAGGCTGCCTGGGGAGGTGGTGGACTCTTCGTCCCTGGAGACATTTAAAAAGCGACTCGATATGGCACTCAGTGTCATAGTCTAGTGACTGTGGCGGTAGCTGATCAAGGGTTGGACTCGATGATCTCTGAGGTCCCTTCCAACCCAGCCTATTCTATGATTCTATGATTCTATATTTCAGATAATGCCTAATAAAAGACAGTGACAGGGGCCAAAAAAAAAATTCCACATTTCAGCTGATTTTTCTTGGCTAATTGGCCATCAGCCTTTGACTGTGGAAAAAAAACCAAAAAAACCCAAAACACCAAAATAATGAAACTAACTAAATTCCCCGTTTTCTTTTCAAACAAGTCTTCTTATATTTGTGTATACTTTCCATCAGCTCATGCTATATTTGAACATTTTAACTGTTTAACTAGATCACTCAGGACTATTTTAAAGGTGTTGTGGTTTTTCTTTTGTTTTGTTTTGGGGTGATTTTGGGGTTTTTTTGTTTTTGAAAAACACAGTGGAGTGTCATCAAATTAATTTTAATATCTGACTGACTACTCATATAAAGTTATTCCAGATTCTTAAAACCACTGTACACTAATTGTTACATTATCTCATTGTTGCTGGCTGGCAAATCACTGACACTACTATGAGAATGAAAAAAAAAAAAAAAAAAAAGGAAAAAACCCCCAAACTAACTTCCTAAAATTACTGTTATTTTAAGTTAAAAACAGGAATAAAAATTTTCATGTCATGTATGCACAGGGAATAAAGTCTTTACGGACAAATTGACTGCAGCATTAGTTATGAAAAGTTCTGCCCCCTGAGCTGGTGATACATGAAATTTAACTGATTACTAGTTGTGGCCTGACATATTTTCAGCACTTAATCCCTAATTAATTGTTAATAGTCTTTTTAAAAACCCTGTATTCCTCCAGTTTCTTCAGTGAAGCATCTCTTTCTCAATACCATCTTTTGCCTCTGCAAAACAGTTAGAAATATCACAAATAAAATAAAACTTAAATGATTGATCATGAAGCATAGAACACTTTAAGAAATAAAATGTGGGGTGCAGTGAGGTCATTAAAATAGCAGGAGGAACTCAAGTTAGGGACAATCTGCTGATAGAACTCCAGTTTGTCTAGGTAACAGATTGATGGCATAGTGGTAGTTGAAAAAAAAAAAAAGTGCATTTCTGTCCAACCTACATATTGTTTATGCAAATATATTCAAAGTGACATCTAAGATTATTATGCCCAGAAGGAATTACCAGAAAGGCCAAACTTCCCAGACTAGACTAATGACAGTGCCTAGGTTACATTATTTCTCTAATTTACTCCCATTTTATATGTGCCAGATAGGTCAAGGCTGTCTCAAGCCTGTCCAAAATCAGGCCACCATACAACTCAGGTATTCTATTAAAAAAATACTCCCTTTTAAATATTTGAGAAAAATTTTCATATAAGACTGATCACTGTATCTTATTAAGATATTCAACCTTCATACAACAACTGGGATTTCTGAAAACATGTTTTCTTAAAGTTATTATAATTAGAGTACATCTGAAAGATTCAACCTTAAAATTTTCAATAGAAACCTCTAAACCTTAGTTCTCTCTGTGTTAAAATCTGTTAAAATATGCCCAATAAAAGTCAACTAAATAAACAACATACTTTGTTGTTTTATCTGCTTACTTCAGCCCACAAATCATACCAGTTGCACTCTAACAACTTTCTTTTAAAAAGTAAAAAAATTACCTGAAAAATCTGTAATACCCTGGGCCAAATGTCTTTATGTACTGTTAGAGAGAAAAAAAGCCAAACCAAAACAAATAAATAGACATGTGACCAGAGAATTGAATGAAATGTCAACATAGGAAATCCAGATGCATCCATAAGACATCACATTAATACCTGCTTTTCCAGTATTTTCACTCAGCCATTTTTTACTGCCAGAGGCAAATTCTCTGTACCTTGAATATTCAGCAGAAACTTCCCTTAACAGTTAAAATGGAGAAAAACACCTTACTCCTGCTATACATGTGGAGGTCTTGTTTTTTTAAAAACTTTTACAGCTCTATGCTTCTATATAAAGGTCTCTATATGCTGTTAGTGCTCCTCTAAGAAAGGAAGGTGAACTCCTCACTCCAGCCATATTGACTGCCCCAAGGGCTATAGCAGGATTTAAAATGACACGATGCAAAAGCATGAACTGAACATTTAAACAGCCAAAGTAAATAAAAGAAAATCATCATCTTCAGGTGTATGAGCTGAGCATTGTCCAGTGTGGTTCTCCAGGTCAACAGACACGCTTGGAAATGGAAATTAATCTGACAGTCACCTCTGTTTGGACCTG